>NW_026647759.1:0-59646 GCF_950295315.1 Erinaceus europaeus
AATACTGTAAACTGATGAAAGACCAATAACAACGTGGAAGCTAGTAGAGGGGTCAGTTTGGAGGCTTTTTTTTTTTTTAATTAGAACACCTGGGGCCAAATGGTGGCACCAACAGCAGAGAATGCTGCAGGCAAGACTCGGGGCCCCTTGGAATAGACCTCAAACAGACTGCCCAGCTTCTTCCCAGCCGAAGAGCCCTATTTTCATCTGGGTCCCTGGTTACTAAACAATTTGTCCTGCTTTATAAGCTTACCACCTTTCAGCCACCAAGTTGCAGATGCCACCATGATGCCAACCTGACGTCCCTGGGCAGATGACCTCCCCGATGTGTCCAGGAGCCCCCCACCTCCCCAGAGCCCTGCCCCACTAGGGAAAGAGAGAAACAGGCTGGGGAAATGGATCCACCTGCCAACGCCCATGTCCAGCGGAGAAGCAGTGACAGAAGCCAGACCTCCCGCCTTCTGCACCTCAGAAAGAGTTTTGGTCCTTGCTTCCGGAGAGATAAGGAATAGGGAAGCTGCCAATGGAGGGGATGGGACATGGAGCTCTGGTGTTGGGAACTGAGTGGAATTGTCCCCTGTTATCCTACAATCTTTCTAATTATTAGTAAGTCACTAGTAAAAACTAAAACACTGAGGTTCAAGGCCCAGTCAACCCCCGGGGGAAAGTTTCACAAGCAGTGGAGACTCCTCTTCTCCCCTTCTCTTTCTCCCCATCTCTCACTGCCTATAAGAAATGGCCAATGAGGGGGTCGGGCGGTGGCGCAGTGGGTGGCAGTGGGTGGCGCAAAGTGCAAGGACCAGCGTAAGGATCCCGGTTCGAGCCCCCAGCTCCCCACCTGCAGGGGAGTCGCTTCACAGGTGGTGAAGCAGGTCTGCAGGTGCCTGTCTTTCTCTCCCCCTCTCTGTCTTCCCCTCCTCTCTCCATTTCTCTCTGTCCTATCCAACAATGAAGAACATCCACAATGGCAATAATAATAACCACAACGAGGCTACAACAACAAGGGCAACAAAAGGGGGGAAAAATGGCCTCCAGGAGCGGTGGATTCATGGTGCAGGCACTGAGCCCAGCAATAACCCTGGAGGGAAAAAAAAAAAAAAAGAAATGGCCAAGGAGGGATGTGGAGTCAAGCAGGCACAGAGCCCCCGAGATAATTCTTGTAGCAGTAAACAAACAGAAACATGTCTGGGATCCCCCCCCCCACAATGAGGGATGTAGGAGACACTGTCAGCTCCTTCTCCAGCTCAGTCCTGCTGAGTCCTAGGAGCTTTGTTGCATAGCCCCTGGTCTCCCTGGAGGGAGACTGTGACTCAGGTCCCCTCCTGGTCAAAGTCTCTCCCTCCTCCCCACACCGCGTGGAACATTCCTCGTGAGCTGATGGTTATGGTTCTCTGATTCCCCCTACACACACACACACACACACACACACACACACACACACACACACACACACACACACACACACACTCACACACACACACACACACACACACACACACACACACACACACACACACACACACACACCCGAGTCTGTCTGCCCTGGGTTTGGTTTTAAATCTGGGAGCTGTTTGTTTACTTCCTCTAACAAATGGGGTTCAGAGGGGGGAGGATGGCAGCTCAGGTGAGCCCAGGCACGCAGTTGGCCTACCCAGCATGTTAAACAGCTGCTCAGGGAGGCAGCAAGGGATCCTGGGACTTGCTTGGCAGTCTTGTCATTCAGCTGCCTCCCCTCCCCTCCCCCTACCCCAATTTCCTGGAAGCCCTCAACCCTTGCTGCTTTCCTGCTGCTGCTGCCTCCCCTGTTACCTTACAAATGGGCTTGCTCTCTTACTGAGAACGGCTTCCCTGGCCTCCCTGAAGCCTGCTGAATGCCATGCTCTGAAAATAACAGAATGATAATAAAAATACGCAGGCATGTAAATTGCCTTTCTGAGGAGATTACCAGGGGGCGGGTGGTGGGGAGGGGGGCTTGGCAGGGAGACTGTGAAGCTCAGCAGAAGGCCTCCCTGCAGACTTGGACACTCCTGTGGCCTCTGTCGTAGACTCTGTACCCCTGCGTGGGAGCTAGCCCTCTCTCTAACTAGCCCTCTTCCAACTTCCGGTTGGGTTTGAATGTCATGGCCTAGAAGCCCTGGAGAGGCTAGCATTTAAGAGAAGAGTGACAGCTTCCCCCTCCGACAGGCAGTACTGTAAGCCAATCACATCTCGATGAGGAGGTAAATGTATATATCAAGAATGTTCTACACTGCAGAAATACAATGGTTAAAAAAAATACTAGAGGTGTGTTTTGTGCTTTCTATACTGAAGAAGCCTCAACAGAGGTTGAGGTCTCTCGTGTGCTTACAGCGAAAACGGTGGCTGGGGTTTCTGCTGACGGGGAGGACCACAGACTGAGTGTATGACTGCAGAGATGGTGGTTCACAGGCAAGAGAGAGAGAGAGAGAAAATTGAAAGCATGGGAGGTTCAGTTTTTTTTTTTTCTTTGTTTTTTCCAGAGCACTTTTCAGTTCTGGCTTATGGTGATGTCAGGGGATGAACCTGGGGCTTTGGAGCCTCAGGAATGAAAGTCTCTTTGCATAATCATTTTTCTATCTACCCCCAACCAGCATGGCAGGTTCTTAGACACAGGTCTTCCTCTGCTCCCATTGAAATACCGGCAAATTCTCAGTGCAGACACCAATCCACTGGATGCTACAGCCCAGATGGGCTGCTTTCCTCCCAGCTGGCTGCTCATATGCGTCCCTGGAGGGCGTGTTCAGATGCCATGCGGGCAACCCAGGTTGGAGTCAGGCGTCCACATGGGAACTGTGGTATGTTTCTACATGTGTAAGTGTGTACGTGTGTGTCTCCCCATATCTTTAAAAACACAGATTGCTTAAGAGCCTGTGTGACCTCTGCATCCCTGTAGATCTGAGCTCACATTCTGTAGTCATGAGTAGGAACGTTCCAAGCTGCCCCGGTATCGACCCATCTTCCTCAGGTGTAGCATAGAGTGTGTTGTCAGCCTTCGTTACCATTGTTGATCCAAGTTGAGGGAAAGGTCCTATGGGGGTCCACGAAAAGGTCTATTGTGTTGTTCCTGATAGAGATGACCACCAGTAGCAATGGAGAGAGGGGTTTATTCAAGGTCTAGGTCCATCATGTCTGTTTGGGAATCTCAGGACTCCCTGACTAGGGCCCCAGCTGATAGTGGCCTGATAGTGACTTAAGAGTCATGGTTCAAGTATGCCAGTCTCTTGCCCTTATTCAGCTTTTGCAGTCCTTGCTTTGATAAGATTAGGTTAGGAGTGAGTGAGAGAACTGTAATAGGAAGTAGGTGAGAAGGGTATCTAAGTCTAAGTAGACACTATTTCATTATGAACTTGAAACTGACTCACTACAGACTATTGTGTATTTTTGCTTTCAGGTATATATTTTGCTCTAATTTATGGATACATGTGATCATGTAGGCTCCTAAGCTAATTATGGGCCCCGGATCACATCAATCAATGGGGTTTACAGTCAACAATATTTATACCCCTTTACCATATTAGGGAGCTACTCTCTTCCCTGATCCAGCTTTCTGGTCCTTTTTCTAGCCATAACATCATCTCCACAGACAATAACTTGGAGCCACATGCATATCAGATTTCAGGCTCAGGGGGGAAAACAAAGAAAGAAAAAAAACTAGTATAGCCACAGGTCCTTTGGAATAGAACTAAAAATATGCCTACTAGCTATCTACAAAATGGAGGACCCCCCCCCCCCCCGCAACTCTTCATCTGCACTATTCCAGCCTTTAGGTCCATGATTGATCAACAATTTGTTTGGCTTTGTATGTTAACTCTCTTTTCAACCACCAGGTTCCAGACACAAGCATGATGCCGACCAGACTTCCCTGGACAAACAACCCCACCAGTGTGCCTTGGAGCTCCACTTCCCCAGAGCCCTTCCCCACTAGAGAAAGAGAGAGACAGGCTGGGAGTATGGATCGACCTGTCAACACCCATGTTCAGCGGGGAAGCAATTACAGAAGCCAGACCTTCTACCTTCTGCATCCCATAATGATCCTGGGTCCACACTCCCAGAGGGATAAAGAATAGGAAAGCTATCAGGGGAGGGGATGGGGTATGGAGGTCTGGTGGTGGGAGTTATGTGGAGTTATACACCTCTTATCCTATGGTCTAGTCAATGTTTCCTTTTGATAAATAAAAAAAATTAAATGCAGATTGCTGGGGGTCCGGCGGTAGCACAGTGTGTTAAGTACACATGATGAAGGTGGAAGGACAAGCTTAAGGATCCTGGTTTGAGCCCCCAGCTCCCTACCTGCAGGGGAGTTGCTTCACGGGCGGTGAAGCAGGTCTGCAGGTATCTTTCTCCCCGTCTCTGTCTTCCCCTCCTCTCTCCATTTCTTTCTGTCCTATACAACAACAAGGACACCAATAACAATAGCCACAACAACAATAAAACAACCAGGGTGACAAAAAGGGGAAAATAGCTTCCAGGAGCAGTGGACTCATAGTGGAGGCACTGAGCCCCACTGATAACCCTGGTGGCAAAAAAAAAAAAAAAAATGCAGATTGTGAGCTCTGCCCCACTATAGAAAGAGAGAGACAGGCTGGGAGTATGGATTGACCTGCCAACACCCATGTTCAGTGGGGAAGCAATTACAGAAGCCAGACCTTCCACCTTCTGCACCCCCCAATGATTTTGGGTCCATACTCCCAGAGGGATAAATAACAGGAAATCTTTCAATGGAGGGGATGGGATAGGGAACTCTGGTGGTGGGGATTTTGTGGAATTGTACCCTCTTACCCCATGGTTTTGTCGATCATTATTAAAGCAATTAAAAAAATAAAAGCGGATTGTGGGTCTGGGTGGTGGTGCACCTGGTAAGGTCCACACGGCGCCATGAGCAAGGACCTGTGCAAGAACCCAGGTTCAAGCCCCCCTCCCCACCTGCAGTGGGGACGTTTCACAGGTCTGCAGGTGTCTCTCTGTCTCTCTCTCTCTCTCTGTGTGTCTCCCCCTTTCTCTCTCAGTTTCACTCTGTCCTCTCCAAGAAAATGGTTGCCAGGAGCAGTGGATTTGTAGTGTTGGCACTGAGTCCCAGCTGTAACCCTGGAGGAAACAAATAAAACGCAGACTGCCTGCTCCCATGCTACCCCCGCCCCAGGCTTCTGATTCAGTGGGCCTGAGGAGAACCCTGGAATCTGCGTGTGGACTGGGACTGCCATGCTGCCTGCAGGTGCTGCTGGTCCAGGGGCCAGACTCTGAGAAGCTCTGGCGCAGAGCACAGTCCATTCTCCCCCACCACCTCTATAAAGGTGGCTTTACTGCGGCCACGCCGGCTGAGAACATCCTACGGGATTCTTCTGCCTTTCGACTGAGCCGCTAACATCTCACAATATGTGCTGCCAAGTCTGCTTTCTGTCCGCCGCCTTCAACCTGGCCCTCTTCCCTGATTCTCCTCACTCCTTACTGTAACCTTCAGTAGCCATTCTTCTTCCTCTTCCTTTTTTTTTTTTTCTGAAGTGTCTAAGAGTTTGATTTTACCCTGTTTGTTCATTTATTGCTTCTTTCTCCACCAGACAAGTGAATCCAGTGTTTGTCTTTCTCCGTCTGACTTATTTCACCCAGCACAATGCTCTGTAGACTCATCCAGATTATTGAAATTGGCAGGGTCTCCTCTGCTTTTGTAGCTGAGTATGTCCAAACCATGACTTATTTATTCCATCATCTGCCAATTCCCACTCTTGTTGAATGTGAATAATGCTGAAATAAACATAGAGTGTATCTCTCTCTCTCTTTGAACCAGACACTCTGTGTGCTCCACAGAAATATCCAAAGTGGAAATGCTATGGAAATCATAAGGTATTTCTCTTCTTAATTCTTCATGAAAGGTAAAAAAAAAAAAATCATAAAGAGAATGGAAAGAAGGAGAGAGGGAGAGAAGGAGGGAGGTAGGGAAGGAAGGAAGGAAGGAAGGAAGGAAGGGAGGGAGGAAGGGAGGGAGGGAGGGAGGGAAATGTGTTTTGGAAACACAGCATGAGCGTGTGTCCAGAGGCCATGCAGAGAGTGTGAAGAGGAGTTTTCTGAACAGAGTCTGACCCAAGTCCTCTGCCCCTGCACAGAGCCCTTGGCACTGCTGTGGGGAACAGACTCCTGCTTCCCTGCCTTCAACACTGTCCACTGCGAACAGCAGCAGTGGACAACTGCTCCCCTGAGTCCTGGGAGCTTAGCTGGTTTGTCCACACACCCCCCTGGGGGTATGCTGAGCTGTTCTCAGCGGACGCCCCTCCAAGAAGTCGCCTCTCCGCAAGTAAGGGGGCCGCTCAAGCACTCAGTCAGACATGCCTTCATCTTCCTGAAGGTAAAGACCTCGGCACTGCTCGGGATTTTGTGGAGCGTCACATGGCTCCAAGAACTCATGGGTTAAGCTGTCCTCTGTCCTGGGAACTGTGCTGGCCTTGTTTTCGGGCAGTGATCACCCTGCAGGCTGGCACTGGAGACCCTCAGCTACCCACGCTGACCACAACCACTGCCTGCCACAGCAACATGGCAAAGAGATAAGCAGAGTCTTTCAAGCTAGGTCCTATGAGCAGTGGGAAGGAGGGGCACTGAAAAATCCCCATTTCTAGCAGAAGAAGCAGCGTTGGAGCCAGGAGACTAGCACCTTTCATGCACGAGGCCCTGGGCTAGAGCTCAGACACCACATGGCAGCACCATAGACAGCGGGGGGGGGGGAGGGGGGTCCATAGAGGGTGGAGCAGTGCTGTGGTGTCTTTCTGCATCTCTCTCTCTCTCTCTCTCTCTCTCTCTCTCTCTCTCTCTGTGTGTGTCCCTCCCTATAAATAATGAAAAAGCTGGACAGAGCATTTTTTGGGGTGGGGTTTCAATAGTACTACAAACAGGCATGGCCCTGGGTTCGTGCCCTGACATCTTATTTTAAAAGTGTGTGCTCTAAAAGAGGTTTCCTAGTTTATTCCCACCCAAAGACCCCTAGTCTCATCTATTCTATTCCTACCTTTGGGTTCCTGGTTACTAAACAAACTGTCCTGCTTTATAGCTTGCTGCCTTTCAGCCACCAAGTTGCAGATGTTACCGTAATTCCATCCTGACTTCCCTGGGCAGACAACCTCACCCATGTGTCCTGGAGCCCCACCTCCCTAGAGCCCTGCCCCACCAGGGAAAGACAGAAACAGGCTGGGGGAATGGATCCACCTGCCAATCTCCATGCCTAGTGGAGAAGCAATTATAGAAGCCAGAACTCACACTTTCTGCACCCCAAAATAATTCTGATCCATACTCCCAGAGGGGGAGAAATGTTAGGAGGAAGATGACTAGAGGGCTCTGAACTCCAACTCTATTAGGATGCAGAGAGAGAAGAGGAAAAGAAGGAGGAGAAGGAGGAGGAGGAGGAGGAGGAGGAGGAGGAAGAGGAAGAGGAAGAGGAGGCGGAGGAGAAGGATAAGGAGAAGGAGAAGGAGGAAGCTACTTGGATATACTAAAAGGTATAAATGTGACTTAGAAAGGGGGAGAAGGCAAGACCATAGGAAAAAAAACTGGAAGATATCTCCAACAAGGTTCTCGCAAAGTCTCAAGAGACAGTTTGTTTATTTCTGGGCTCCTTGTCGACATTCTGTTTGTTTGTTTTTGCTTTCTATAAGATCATGATTTTCAACTCTGTGCCGACTTGCTTCACCACTCAGGAACCCCCACCCCCACCCCTTGCAGGTGGGGACCAGGGGTTATCACTGGGGCGCAGAACTTTCGTGGTGGGCGTGGTGTGGAGCTATACCCTATAACTTCACTATCTTGGAAACTACTATTAACCACGAATTTAAAAGTGAGCCAAAAATGTACCTTTCCTTTTTGTATAGAGTTCTCTGAAAAAAAAAATTTTTTTATTATCTTTGTTTATTTGATAGAGACAGCAGGAGTTGAGAGGAATGAGGACATATAGGGAGAGAGAAGTAGACTCTTATAGCTCTGACTCACCATTTGCAAAGCTTTTCTCCTGTAGGTGGGGACCAGGGGCTTGAACTTGGGTCCTTGCGCACTGTAAAGTGTGTCGTCAACCAGGTGCGCCACCACCCGGCCCCACAAATAATGTAACTAAGGCCTGGCATAACTGCTCACCTGGATAGCACACCTGGTGTGTCCTGTGCAGGACCCAGGGCAGAGCTGGGCCTGACTGCACTGGAGGAAGCTTCCATTCTGCTCTGCTTTTCCCTCCCTCTGTCTCTGTCTCTCTCTTTCTATTTAAAAGGTGGAAAATAAAATAAAAAGCTGTCTGGGAGTAGGGAAGCTGAGCACTGGTATCCAACAGAGCCATCCCCAGCCCCCGAGGCAGCACAGCTGTGGAGACCCACACATGTGTGGGCATCAGAGCAAGGCCCCGGGCACTGTGTGGGCCGTCCATCCTCTGCTCTGTGCTCTGGTTCTCTCACTGACTAAACACATCACTCCAGAAAAGTAATTAAGAAAGGAATGTGCTTGCAAACAGCGAAACCAAGGGTGCCCCTGTGCCATTCCCAGGTGGGCTCGTGACAGTGAGAAGTGTCATCAAGAAATCGCCAGTAGGGGGCCAGGTTGTAGCACACCGGGTTAAGCGCGCATAGTGCAAAGCGCAAGGACCCACTTCAGGATCCCAGCTCAAGCCACCGGCTCCCCACTTGCCTGGAGGTCGCTTCACAGGCGGTGAAGCAGGTCTGCAGGTGTCTGTCTTCCTCTCCCCCTCTCTGTCTTCCCCTCCTCTCTCCATTTCTCTCTGTCCTATCCAGTAACAATAACAAGGGCAACAACCATGGAAAAAATGGCCTCCAGGAGCAGTGCATTCGTAGTGCAGGCGCGGAGCCCCAGAGATAACCCTGGAGGCAAAATAAGTAAATAAAATAAAATAAAATAAAATAAAATAGGAGGGGGAGAAGGAGAAGGAGGAAAAGAAGAAGAAACCGAGAGATTTCCAGCAATGGGAACCCCAGAATAGTTGCAGTCCATCATCCATCAGCCCTTGGCTCTGAAACAGCCTGGGTTCTTGCAGACAGAGCTCATTAGCTCTTGGGAACTTAAAGACATGCACATTCCCAGTCAGTCTTTGACCCTTTGGAGACTCACACTGAAATCCAATCTGTAAGCTCCCCATCAAGGAAGCAGAAGATGAGGCTTGTGGCCATGTTTTAGCACATAGTCAATGACTGCCACCTCTCCAGATTCAAAGGAGGTCTCGAAACTTCACATCAGGCTCAGCCTGACGCTGTTGACTGGCTACGGAAGAAGGGCAAATGCTAGAAGAAGAAGCACATCAGTACCTGGGCTGAACAGCAGCTGTGCTTTCTGGGGGTCCTGGTTTCTGGGGTGCTCCCCTCACCTAGCTGGGTGTCCACAGGCCCCTAGGTCAACCAGCAGAACAGCCGCAGAGTACAGATGACAACGGCAAGGCCCTTTGCCATGTTCCTCTTCCTTTATCTGTTTTTGGGCCCAAGCCTTTCACTTCTCAATGACAAGTTCCAAGATGCTACTGGTTTGAGTCCCATCTCTGGGCTCAGAGTCTTTCTGGTCAAGGTGTGGTGAGGAAGCTGTGATTCGGCAATCTCTTCTTGCTCTGCAATCCCTCAACTGAAGCCCTGAGGTGGACTGGGGGGGGGGCGGGGCGGGGCGGGGCAGTGGTGCACCAGGGTAAGCACACATATCATGATGTGCAAGGACCCTGGTTCGAAACCCCATTCCTCACCTGCAGGGAGGGCACTTCTCCAGTAGTGAAGCCGGTCTGCAGGTGTCTCTCTCTCTCTCTCTCTCCCTCACTCCCTCCTCAATTGCTCTCTGTCATATCAAGGGTACCAGTAAAAAGAAAGAAATAAAGAAAGAGAGGGGGGGAGAGAAAGAAAGAAAGAAAGAAAGAAAGAGCAGGCCACCGGGAGCAGTGGATCATCAAGCCCCAGTGTGATCACCCTGGTTGCAACAGCAACAACAGTGATAAATAAAATAATATAAGACAACTTAATTTTTTTTTTTAAGTGGCTGTGTCTGGTTCAGTTCTAGCTCATCTCTAGAGAAAGCTGAGAAGTCTCTCCCTGGTATAGTGAGATATTTTGTGTGTTTCTTGGCTGTGAACACAGGAGTACAACTCTCTTGCATCCCAAACAGTGTACCCATAGGATATCAGGCATGGAATAAAGTGGTGTTTAAAATACCACATTATCAATGAATGACGTGGGGGCTGACTGATGGCTCAGACTATAGAGTGCATGCCTTACCACGTCCAAGTACCCGGATTCTACTGCTGCCTCCCCCTTCCCCTCTACTGGAGGTGGAAGTGTCTCTATGTCTCTCTCCCCTCTTCCTCTCTCTGTCTCTCTCTATCTCTCTCTCTGTCTCTCTCTCTGTCTCTCTCTCTCTCTCTCTCTCTCTCTCTCTCTGTGTCACTGTTTCTCATTCTGCCAGAAAATGACTGCCAGGAACAGTTCTGGAGTTCTGCAGGCAATGGACCCCAGTAATAACCTTGGTGGCAAAAACATATATAACAGACATAAAAAAGAAAGCAACAAGAAGTGGATTAGGTCACTGTTCTAGCAACGTCAAAGGCCAGTGGAAAGGCCGGTATGAGCTGTGGAAGACACAGCTTGGCTGTGACTCATCCCTACGGCTCAGCCCATGCTGCCCCTCCACGGTTTGCAGACACAGCCCCCAGTGACATGGTAATGCGCACACCTCTGCCAACACCTCCCTGCAATGCCTGGATTTTGTTTAATCCCATCCCGGGAAATGCAGAATTTGCACGATGGCATCTGCTTCTCTCTAAGACATTTTCCTCTGAGGATGTCTCCAGGATTCAAAAGGAAAGCACAGCTTAAAACAGAACAGAGAGGAAACAGAGGGCTCAGTTTGTAAACAGACCAGAGAGCTGAGCGTGCCTTCACCAGAGAAGCCGTGCGGGTGGAGAATGAGATGACACACAAGATTTCAAGAGGCCCCTGGTCGTATGTCACTAGGGAGCTGCCCTGCAGTCAGCCGCCAGAGACAGCTCCTCAGCCCTGAGGGAGGCCAGAGTGACAGGTGGTGGCAGCGGCTGCTGGAAGCACAGGAGGGCGGTGGCTTGGGAGAGCCAGGCGATTTCTTACAGCTTGAGAGGATGTGCTGTCACCACACGCTCTAGCCGCTGTCTCCTCTGAGTCGCAGAGGGATGCCTGCAGCACCTTGATCCCTAATCGCCTACACCTGAAAGCAGCCAGCAGGTGACTGGGGAGGGGATGCCCGGCCGGTCCATGGTGGGACAAGACCGGGAGCAGCCGTAAGTACACAGTTCTTTGTGGTTTTGTTTTTTCTTTGCCACCAGTGTTGTCACTGAGGCTTGGTGATTGCACCACAAGGAGGGAGAGGGAGAGAGAGAGAGAGAGAGAGAGAGAGAGAGAGCTGCAGCATTCCCCTACCATTTATGAAGCACCCCTCCCCACCCTGCCCTTGCAGGAAGAGACCAGGGGCTTGAAGCTAGGTGCTCACACATGGCAGGAAGCTCAATGCAAGCAAACATGGCTAAGCTGAGCAGTCTAGATACTGAAGGATCCCAACCAGATGACATGCTTGGGGGTGGGGTGGGGAATGGACAGAGCACAGGGAGGTTTCTGGGTACTGAGTAAGTTCTGTCCGCAAGTCCAAGGTTACACAGGTTTGTTCAAACCCCTCCTGCACGGCACAAACAGCGAACTCTAGTGGAAACTATAGACCCTGGTGAATGATGTCCATTCTGGCTCATCAGTGGTTTGCAAACATTCCTCGTAGCAGAAGATCCAATAACAGAGGGATCCAGGGACAGCTCGAAGACTGTGTAGGAATTATCTACTTTGCTATTCAGTGACTTAAATCCTGACCTGGCCAAAAATAATTTTTAAAAATGCAGTGATTTTTTAAAAAATAGAAATACAAAGTATGATTTATCTCAAGGGATTGAGAAGGAAGTCACCAGGGGGGTTGTTGAGTCTGGTCTCCAAGCAGCCTTTTACTCTCACTTATTCTCGGTGAGAAAGAACAAATTCAGGGTAATGCTACGTACACGTGACTCCTCTGGCAACCGGGAGGTGTCTAGTATGTGTCAGACACTGATAACCGGCCTCTCCTTCAGTCACTGTCCAAGTCGTAATGGCGTACATGTCCTCCAGGCCCTCACTCTGTGGCCAGTAAGTAGTTCACCTGAATGAACCACACAGAAGCCCCCAGCCTGGACTACAGATCGACCCAGTTTGAGCCTCCGGCTCCCCACCTGCAGGGGAGTCGCTTCCCAGGCGGTGAAGCAGGTCTGCAGGTGTCTGTCTTTCTCTCCCTCTCTCTGTCTTCTCCTCCTCTCTCCATTTCTCTCTGTCCTACCCAACAACGACAACATCAACAACAATAAAACAACAAGGGCAACAAAAAGGAAATAAATAAATATTAAAACATCTTTTAAAAATTTATTTAAAAAAAGAAAAGGATAGGAAAGCTATCAGGGGAGGGACTGAGATACAGAGCTCTGGTGGTGGGAAGTATACCCCTCTTATCATAAGGTCTTGTTAGTGTTTCCATTTTACAAATAAAAAAAGAAGCCCCCAGCCTAACCCGCTGTGGTTCGCCTTGCAGCTCTGCCAAGGATCCCTGAGGTGGAGTCTACTCCTTGGGAAGAGTCACTCCGCTCACACAGACCTCACTTGCCAAGTCGTAGGCCCCAGCCTTCGATCAGCAGAGTCTTTACAGATACATCAGAACGAAAAGTGGCTGACTCGACAGTTAGAAAAATGCACCCAGATTTCTTTCCCCGTCTCTTTCTTACTGCCTCCTTTGTCCTAGCCAACCCTCAACACAGGACACAAACAAACAAGGGAGAGGAGGGTGGGTGGGCGGTGGCACAGCCGGTTAAATGCACATGTCACCGTGCGCAAGGACTGGGGTTTGAGCCCCCACTCCCCATCTGCAGGGCCACACTTCATGAGCAGTACAGCAGGTCTGCAGGTGTCTATCAATCTTTCTTTTGTATTATTACTATTTTTATTATTTTATCTTAATGAGAAAGAATAGATACACATGGGGTAAATACCAGGAAGGGGTGGAGGGAGAGAGAGAGAGAGAGAGAGAGAGAGAGAGAGAGAGAGAGGGAGAGAGAGAGAGAGAGAGAAAGAGAGAGAGAAAGAGAGAGAGAGAGAGAGAGAGAGAGAGAGAGGGAGAGAGAGAGGGAGAGAGAGAGAGAGAGAGAGAGAGAGAGACGGGGAGGGACCAAAGCACTGCTGAGTTCTGGCTTATGGTGGTGCTAGGGTTTGAACCTGGGACTTCAGAACCTCAAGCTTGAGAGGCTTTTGCATAACCATTATGCTGTCTCCCCAGCCCCAGGGGTTTCTCTCTATCTCCCCCCCTTCCATCTCAATTTCTCTCTGTTAAATGAAGTAAAATAAAATAGAAAGAAATAAAATAAAAAGGAAAACGGCCAGTAAGAGCCTTGGATTCTTAATGCCGGCACTTAGCCCTACTGATAACCCTGGTAGCAATAAAAAAATAAAATGAAATATACACAGATGGGATTGGGCGGTGGCACACTAGGTTAAGCGCACATAGTACGAAGCTCAGGGACCAGTGCAAGGATCCCGGTTCGAGTCCCCCCAGCCCCCCACCTGCAGGGGAGTCGCTTCACAGGCGGTGAAGCAGGTCTGCAGGTGTCTGTCTTTCTCTCCCCCCTCTCTATCTTCTCCTCCTCTCTCAATTTCTCTGTCCCATTAAAAAAAAAAAAAAGAAAGAAAAAAATGGACACAGGAACAATGGATTTGTAGTGCAGGCACTGAGCCCCAGCAATAACCCTGGAGACAAAAATAAATAGATAAATAAATATAAAAAAATAAGCACGCACACACTGAATTTCTTGACATAGTCTGCAAAATTAAACGCCGGCTTCATCTAGAGATTTATACTGGCCTAGAAGAAGCAAGTACATCAAAAATGGCGACAGATCAAAGGACCACGTGCTTCCATTCTCCAGTCCCCCATCCCTATCATGAGTGCAGATGAATCAGAGCTGAATGCAGGTGGTGCATCCGGGGAGGGTTTGCCTGTGGCACAAGTGCAGTGGATATGTACACAGAGAGCTGGCTTGGTCAGAAAGAAGCCTAACAAAATGAAAAGCCAACCATGCCATATTTCACAGAAAACTGAAAATGATGTGAAGTTCCCCTGCGGGGTCCAGTGATCACCGGGTCACCAGTAAGCGTGAGGAGCAGCACTGCGTAAGGACAAGCACGTCCCTTCGCGTGTTGAGGAGAGGTCTGCAGCTGAACGCTCTGGGGGACCTGCTCATTCTCTGCTCTCATGCAATGCCTGCTCTGTGCTCTCTTCTACCTCAGAATCTGTTCTCTGGAATTAATTCAGTCTTGGGGAGGGAAGCCGGGTGATGGCCGCACCTGGTTAAGTGCGTACATTACAGTGCGCAAGGGCCCACATTCAAGACCCTGGTCCCCACCTGCAAGGGAAAAGCTTCACAATCGGTGAGTCTGGTCTGCAGATGTCTATCTGTCTCCCTCTTTTTTGTTTTTTTTTTTTTTTGTTATTGTATAGAGACAGAGAGAAATTGAGAGAGAAGGAGGAGATAAGAGAGGAAGAGAGACAGAGAGACACCTGCAGACCTGCTTCACCACCTGTGAAGCGACTCCCCTGCAGGTGGGGAGCCGGGGGCTTGACCAGGGATCCTTACGCTGGTCCTTGTGCTTTGTGCCACCTGCGCTTAACCCACTGCGCTACTACCCGACTCCCTTTTAAAAAAAAAAAATTTAAACCTTTGTTTATTGGATAGACAATCATAAATTGAGAGGGAAAGGAGGTACTAGAGAGGGAGAGAGACAGAGAGACTCCTGCAGCCCTGCTTTGCCACTCACAAAGCTCTCCCCCTGTAGGAGGGACCGGGGGCTCAAACCCGGATCCTTGTGCTTTGTAACATGTGCGCTCAACCAGCCTGGCTCCTCTGTCTCCCTCTCTATCACCCCCTCCCCTCTCAGTTTCTCTCTGTTCTACCTAATAAAATAAAGTGTGTGTGGGGGGGGGTGGATAATGAAATCAATTTAGTCTCTGTATCTCACTTAGTCTTGACTACTTGGTTTGAAAGTTAGAAAAGAGCAGTAATTAAAATTCATGGGATATTGATTATCCAGTATCTTTCATTACTGGATCCAATCACTCACCCACTTAACCCACTAACATTCAGTAGAGAGAGCGAGAAAAAAAACAAATTAAAAAAAAGGTTGCTTCCTGCATAGGTGTTCCAAGAAGTTAAGTTAGAACCAGAACACAGGAAATAAACTATGGGGAGGGACAGAGAAGATAAAAGGGCCTGTCTCTGTGCAACCCAGAGGCTGTCAAAGCACTTTGGAATCCCAGGACATGGGTTGGACTGTCAGCCTTCTCTGGTTCATAACTGGGTCATGTTGACCAGAGCCCCTTCATTCTCCTGGGTATAAAACTCTCCTTGCATCTAGTAAGTGGCCATGTTATCTTTCTTCACAAGGTTGTCATGACAAATAATGATAAGACATAAAAGTAAACCTGACATATGGCAAATAGTTGAGAGTTGTTTAAAGAGAATGCTAATTGGCATCAAATTGCCAAGCTTTCCTATAAAAGCATGCTCTCATTCCTTGTGTCTTTGCTTAGTTAAGTCTGGGGTGCCCACATACACACAGAGAAAGAAAATAATCCTACCACCTTGTGAGATTCTGCCTCAGTGGAGCCCAGTGGACTGGAGGTGGAGATGGCTTTCATGCCCTCTGGGTGGGGGTACGGCTGGAAGGATGAGTTCCTGGTGTAAGAAAAACGCCCAAGACGTCTGAGGTTCTAATGATCTGGGTACAGAGGCCTTCAAAAACACCTCAACAGCCTGGTCTCCAGCGGCAGAATCTGAAACACCCTGTGGTGTCTCCAAGGGACAATCTGTCCTCACTCTTCTTGGAAAGGGAGAGAGGGAATTTGCTACTTGGCAGTTGAAGAAGGAAAGAGGAGGAGGAAGGAGGAGGAGGAAGGAGGAGAAGGAGAAGGAGAAGGAGAAGGAGGAGGAGGAAGGAGGAGAAGGAGAAGGAGAAGGAGAAGGAGAAGGAGAAGGAGAAGGAGAAGGAGAAGGAGAAAAATGGCAAACAGACAGATGGCAGCGGGTGTCTTCAGAGCCTTCCAGGGGTCCTTCCACTCCAGGATCAGGCTTCACTGGTTCTGGTGTTTTCGGGAGAAGTAATTACACTCTGGCAACTTACATATCTTCCTGTTTCCCCTTCTTCTCCAGATGGAAGGGGTGGGAAGACAGACCGGGACAGGACAGGGCCCCACAGACTTGATTCAGTACTGTTTTCCAACAAGGCCTCCTTTGTTGAAAGGTGATATGCCAGCTGCCTCCCCCTTTTATTTTTTAAGGCAGGGTGCCCACCTTGGGAGCAAGTGCGTGGATATTAGAATGTAGCCGGCTTGGGGGGGGGGGGGAGGTGGGGAGGGAAGGACACCCACTCTGGACTGCAGCCATACCCTGACTCACCCCATGCCCAGATGCCAGAAGCGGGGGCTGAGGAAGTGGTGATGTTAGGAAATCATGAGCAGATGAATGCCATGCTCCTGGCGCCCAGGTCGGCTTTCAACTATCCCTTCTAATAAACGTGTTAAGAGCTGGACATTCAAACAAGCAAAGCAGAGAGTGACTCCTTGAGACTAGCCTTTCACTTAGGACCCTCTATCTGAAAGGGACTGACACGAAAAGTCTACAGTGTGAGTTGGAGAAACGCACGATGGGGTGTTTGAATCACGAGGGGCAGAAGGCCTTCCTTCCAGCAGCGGACTCCGGCCCCTGGGCTGAGGGGGACCCGCCATGGCCACACACTCCCTCCCAGGGATGCTGGCTCAGGCTGCTGCCCTCCTGCTGCTGCTGGCTTTGCGCTGACCTGTCCTTGAACCATTTGACTGAGAAGCCTGGGGTCTGACTACGAGGCAGGATGGTCCACGCCCAGCAATGTGTCAGCAGCCAGCGTGAGGGGATGTGATTTAAGACGTGCCACTGCTGTGAGCTGGGCCTCCCGTGGAGGAGCCGGAGCCCAGAATTCCACATTGAAGGAATGCTCCTGAAGTGGGCTCCAGCAAGCCCAACGTGGGACGGAGGTCTCTCTCCCCTGTGGTGTCTTTCTCTCTCCCACTGACACAATCCATGTTCACGTTCCCACTTCTGGATTCTAAACACGCTTCTCCAGTCTGGGCCTGGCTGTTTAGTAGTTCCCCATCTTGTTGAGAACAGAGAGGACATTTATCCCAGTAAAGCCCAGTCATGACTCCACAGACAGATTGTGGACTAGATCAGCCTTTCTGTCAGCTCTGCATTTATTCCCCAAACCTCTGCATATTTTTTAATAGCCTTTCTTTTAAAGACCTGATTCATTTATTTCATGGGGGGGGGGGGCTGACAGAGGTGCAACCAGTAAAGCACACACAGCACTAAGCACAATGGCCCGCGCAAGGATCCGGGTTTGAGTCCCGGCTCCCCACCTATAGGGGGCACACTTCACAAGCTTCACAAGCAGTGTAGCAGGTCTGAAGGTCTCTCTGTCTCTCTCTGTCTCTCTATCTATCTATCTATCTATCTATATCTCTCGCTCTCCCTCCCTCCCTCCCTACCTATCTTCCTAACCTCTTTCAATTTCTCTCTGTCATATCCAGTAAAATGGGGGAAAAATGGCTACCAGGAGGAGTGGAATCATAGTGCTGGCACTGTGCCCCAGCAATAACACTGGAGGGAGAGGGAGAGGGAGAGGGGGAGGGAAAGGGGGAGGGGGAGAGAGGGGGAGGGGGAGAGAGGGAGAGGGGGAGGAGGGAAGGGGGAGGGGGAGAGAGGGAGAGGGGGAGGGGAAGGGGGAGGGGAGAGGGGAGGGGAGGGGTAGAGGGGGAGGGGAGGGGAGAGGGGGAGGGGGAGGAGGGAAGGGGGAGGGGGAGAGAGGGAGAGGGGGAGGGGGGAAAGGGGACGGGGAGGGGAAGGGGGAGGGGAGAGGGGAGGGGGAGAGGAGAGGGGGAGGGGGAGAGAGGGGAGGGGGAGAGGGGAGGGGGAGGGGAAAGGAGAGGGAGAGAGGGAGAGGGAGGGGGAGAGGGAGAGGGGGAGAGAGGGGAAGAGGAGAGGGGGAGAGAGGGGGAGGGGGAGAGGGGAGGGGGGAGAGGGAGGGGGAAGGAGAGAGAGAGGGAGAGGGAGAGGGAGGGGGAGAGGGAGAGGGGGAGAGAGGGGGAGGGGAGAGGGGAAGGGGAGGGGGAAAGGGGAGGGGGGAGAGGGAGGGGGAAGGAGAGGGAGAGGGAGAGAGGGAGAGGGAGGGGGAGAGGGGAGGGGGAGAGGGGAGAGGAGAGGGGGAGGGGGAGAGGGGAGGGGAGAGGGGGAGGGGGAGAGGGGAGGGGAGAGGGGGAAAGGGGGAGGGGGAAAGGGGAGGGGGAAAGGGGGAGGAGGAAAGGGGGAGGGGGACAGGGGAGGGGGAAAGGGGGAGGGGGAAAGGGGAGGGGGAAAGGGGGAGGGGGAAAGGGGAGGGGGAAAGGGGGAGGGGGAGAGGGGAGGGGGAGAAAGGGGGGAAAGGGGGAGAGGGGAGGGGGAGAAAGGGGGGAAAGGGGGAGGGGGAGAGGAGAGGGGGAGGGGAGGGGGAAGGGGAGGGGAGGGGGAGAGATACGCCCACAGACAAAGGAGCCAGAGGACAACAGCAGCACTGGCATATGTGGTGCCAGGGATGGAACAAGGGACTTCCTCAAGCTTGCACTATGGGAGCTCTACTCCCACATCCTCCCAGGACAATGGGGCTCCTTCTCTATGCATGGCAGACAGCGAGAGAGGCTGAGATTCAGCCAGAAGGGGTCCCATGCCAGCTAACAGAACACCTATGTTTGCTCTCAAAGCAGTGCTTTCTAGCTCCTGACGCCACACCCTGGTCTTTGAAATGTGGATGGTTTTGTTTGTTTGTTTGTTTTTGCCATTTTGCAATGGTCAGTGTCATTATTACTTGCTGAGAGTAAGAGCACAGCAGCAAGAACCATCACTTGCTAGGTGCTCCAGTCCCAAAATGAGAGGAGGAGCCTCGCAGAGCACTTCACAGAAGGAGCAGAGGCTTAAGCCTCCTCAGGAGAGTCCCATCTGTACAGGTCCTCCTCCGGCAAAGCTCCCGGGATGAATTCAGAAACCAAAGCTCAGACTCCTGTCAGCAAGTGTGGGTCTGGGAACTTGGATTTCACAGTCAAATACGTTTATTTAGAAATTGAAGCCTACGCTAAGTAGCCAAGCTGCCACCCAGAATGAGAAAGGGTGATGAAGAGGCTTTGCCAGTCCTGAGAATTCCTCTGGTGGAGAGATTAGTAATATCTAAAAGTGGCCCTGATGTTACAAAGAGAGAGACAAGGAAGAGAGTGAAAGAGAGAGGGGAGAATGGAGGGGGGGAAGGCGGGGCCAGATGGAGACACACATGGCTTACTGTACATAGTAAGGCACACAAGGACTCAGATTCAAAACCTTGGCCCCACCCGCAGGGGCAAAGCTTCAGGAGTGGTGGAGCAGGGCTGCAGGTGTCTCTCTCTGTCTCTCTCCCTCTCTACTTCCCACTCTTCTCAATTTCTGTCTCTATCCAATAATAAATAAATTACAAGATCTAAAAAAGAAAAGAACACAGAAAGAGAGTTGGGGCAGAAGGAAAGAAACAAGAATGGAGCTTTAGTGACAGGTGGGCACTCAGAACTGATGGGAATGATTTGTAGAGTCAAGGGGGTTTGGTGGAAGAAACTCATGGCTTAGCTACAGGACCTGGCCCCTGGCTCCTACCTCTTTATCAGATCTGTTGGGTTGCTGGAAAAGTCATGGCATAATTTTTTTTCTATACAGAAATGAGTCATGGGGCTGGGTGGTGGCGCACCTGGTTCAGTGCACATATTAGAACGCATAAGGACCCAGGTTCAAGCCCCCGGTCCCCACCTGCAGGGGGAAAACTTCATGAGTGGTGAAGCAGGGCTGCAAGTGTCTCTGTCTCTCTCCTTGTCTACATTCCCCTTCCTGTCATTTCTGGTTGTCTCTATCCAATAAGTAAAGATAATTTTAAAAACTTTTTAATGTGTGATGTCCAAAAAACCCATCACCCTGAGGCCACTCTGCTTCTCTCTAAGTCTGAATCCATAAAATGGTCTGCTGATAAAGATTTGCCCAGATGGCTTCAAAGTACAGTGGTGTGGTACATGCAGAGGGGTTCAGGACATTACAGCTGCTACGTGGTGGGAGGATAACTGCTTTTGCTTCTGAATTAAAACACCAGACAGATATTCATAAAAGACACTCTTAGAAGTCAAGTGGTGGTGCACCAGGTTAAGAGCTCATAGAACAAAGCACTCAAGGATCCCAGTTTCAGTCCCCGGCTCCCCACCTGCAGAGGGGTTGAGTCACAGGCAGTGAAGCAGATCTGCAAGTGTCTGTCTTCCTATCTATCTATCTATCTGTCTATCTATCTATCTATCTACCTCCCCCTCCCCTCTCAATTTCTCTTGGTCCTATCCAAAACATTGAAAAGTAGCCACAGGAGCAGTGGATTCATAGTGCAGGCACTGAGCCCCTGAAAGAAAATGAAGGGAAAAAAAAAAGCCATTCTTTGCTTTTGTTTCATACAAAACCACTCCAGTCTTAAGGAACTGGCAGAACTGGGCCTCACATTTGAGAGCAGGAATCCACTTCGGTGCTGCCCCTCCCCCCCTAGAAATGATGGTCAGATGGCCCATTCCTTCAGTCATTGAAGGCTGAGCTCACCTGTGCTCAGCTAACACAGGACTGATGTTTCACACCACTATTCTGTCCCATGTACTTGATGTTTCCAGCCCTCCATTCCGACTCCAGAGGTACAGAGCACGGCAGTGTTAACATGAGCAAAGAATGACTAGACTGCTATGTTAAATGCGAATGATGACAGGTGCGTCCCATGGTTTTTCCTAGCTGCTCCCACAATATCAGTGCTTCCCGAAGGGGGCACTGGTTGGGGCAGCTTGGAACTTTCCTACTCATGACCACAGAATGTGAGCTCAGATCTACAGGGATGCAGAGGTCACAGAGGCTCCTAAGCTGAGTATGGGCTCCAGATCTCATCAAATTGATGGGGTTACAGTCAATAATATCTGTACACCTTTCCCATATTTGGGAGCTACTCTCTTCCCTGATCCAGCTTTCTGGTCCTTTTTCTAGCCATGACATCATCTCCCCAGACAATAACTTGGACCCACCTGCACATCAGATGTCAGGCTCAGGTAAAAAACAACAACAAACAAAAACAAAACACGAGTGTAATCATGGGCCCTTTGGAATAGAACTAAAATAGGACTACTAACTATCTACAAAACAGAGACCCCTTCCCCCCAACTCTTCATCTGCACTATTCCAGCCTTTAGGTTCATGATTAGTCAACAATTTGTTGGGCTCTATATGTTAACTGTTTTTTCAGCCACCAGGTTCCAGATTCTACCATGATGTCAACCGGACTAGCCTGGACAAACAACCCCACCAATGTGTCCTGGAGCCCCACTTCCCCAGAACGCCGAACCATTGGGTAAAGACAGAGAGACAGGCTGGGAGTATGGATCAACGTTCCAACGCCCATGTTCAGTGGGGAAGCAATTACAGAAGCCAGACCTTCTACCTTCTGCATCCCACAATGACCTTGGCTCCATACTCCCAGAGGGTTAAAGAATAGGAAAGCTGGGAGTCACAAGGTAGCGACAGCGGGTTAGGCACAGATGGCGCAAAGCACAAGGACCAGCAAAAGGGTCCCGGTTCTAGCCTCCAGCTCCCCACCTGCAGGGGAGTCGCTTCACAGGCAGTGAAGCAGGTCTGCAGGTGTCTATCTTTCTCTCCCTCTCTCTGTCTTCCCCTCCTGCCTCCATTTATCTTTGTCCTATCTAACGACGACATCAATAACAACAACAATAATTACTACAACAATAGTAAAAAGACAACAAGGGCAACAAAAGGGAAAACAATTTTTTTAAAAAAATTAAAAAAGAATAGGAAAGCTATCAGGGGAGGGGATGGGATACGGAGTTCTGGTGGTGGGAACTGTGTGGAGTTGTACCCCTCTTATCCTATGGTTTCTGTGTTTCCATTTTATTAATAAAAATTCAAAAAAAAAAAAAGAAGAAGACGTTGCTCATTCTGAACCAAATCCACGTCGCCCAGTGCCCACTGGGAAGCAGACTTCTCTCCCCAGCACCCCCAGCTCCTCTTTTGAAGATGGGTCCTCTTGCCAGGCTGTCTGTTCCATGGGGTCTCACTGAAGGCTAAAGCAAATATGCATATGAGGCAGAAAGGGCTTCTGGTACCAACTCCAGAACACTTCTTTTTTTTTTTTTTTTTAAAAAAGGGGAAAACTGGGAGTCAGGCAGTGGCGCAGCAGGTTAAGCGCAGGTGGCACAAAGCACAAGGACCTGCTTAAGGATCCCAGTTCGAGCCCCCAGCTCCCCACCTGCAGGGGAGTCGCTTCACAAGCGGTGAAGCAGGTCTGCAGGTGTCTGTCTTTCTCTCCTCCTCTCTGTCCTCCCCTCCTCTCTCCATTTCTCTCTGTCCTATCTAACAACAATGGCTTCAATAACCACAACAATGTTAAACAGCAAGGGCAACAAAAGAGGGAAAATAAATAAATAAATAAATAAATAAATAAATAAATATCAAGAAAAAGAAAAACTTTGAAAGGGGAAAACTAAAAAAAAGTTTTACAAATGAAGTCGAGCAAGCTCTGGACCCCTGGAAAATGTCAAACCTCACAGAGGGGTAACTATAAAAATGTCCTGTGCTGGTCCTGGCGGAATCAGTCTCAGATCTTTCTGGTCTAGCAGGGGAGTTGCCACGATATTCAAGGTGTAGAAATTCCCTGGGACTGGGGGCTGGGTGGTAGCGCACCTGGTTGAGTGCACATGTCACAGTGCATAAGGACTCGGGTTCGAGCCTCCAGTCTCCACCTGCAGGGGGAAGCTTTACTAGTGATAAGGCAGGGCTGCAGGTGTCTCTCTTTCTCTCCCTCTCTCTCTCTCCCTACCCTCTTGATTTCTGCCTGTCTCTATGTAATAAATAAAGATAATGATAAAAAAAAATTCCCTGGATTGTACCACTTTTGTTTGTCTCTCTTTGACATTTTCTTGTTATACTCCTCCTAGAGATGAAAGTACTTTGTTGGGAATGAGAGAGGCGGGGGACAAAGACACCTGGAGCCCTGCTGTACCACTCACAAAGCTTTGCTCCCTACAAGTGGGGACCGGGGGCTCGAACCGGGATCCTTGCACACTGTAATGTATGCGCTCAACCAGGTGTGTTACCACCTGGCTTTGTGGATGAGGACTGGGGCAGGAACAGCAGTGCCCCCAGAACAGGGTGGTGGCACACTTGAGTAAGCACACACATCACCAAGCCTACAGACCCGGGCTCAAGGCCCTGCTTCCCACCTGCAGGGGGACACCTCTTGAGTGGTGAATCAGACCTTCAGGCGTCTTAATCTTGCACTCTCCCTCTCTATTCGCCCTTCCATCTCAATTTCTCTGTGTCCTGTCACATAAAAATAAAAAAAGGTAGAAAGAAAAAAAAATTAAATTAAAGGCAAAAAAAAAAAAAAAAAGCCTCCAGGAGCCGTGGATTCACAGTGGTGGCGTAACCCCTGGAGGCCAACATGCAAAGCCATGACCGCCACGCTCTGGGTGTCTCAGTTCCACTGCCTTAACAAGTGGCTTCCAGGCTGCAGGCAGCTCTCTGAGTCTCTCCTTCTGAGGCGGCCTCTGTGGGAAAGCAGAACGTGACCTGACAAATGAAGCCCACCCCAGAGGACAGGCGGGCCAGCGGGTGAGGGTCCTGAAAGTTGGCAGAAAACCCCGTCCTGTAGACTTTATACGACACCTCTGAGCGTCTTTGCTGTGCTTTGCGGAGTGCCCTTGGTTCTAGTGATTAGAGGCCATCTGCGTGGGAGTGTTTGTCCTTTCAGAAGACCCCTACTGTGTGCACAGCTTAGTGTGCCCAGTGGATGCCTTGGCTCCCGTCTGCAGTGCAGCAACCGTGCTGACTGAGAGCAACTGCTTTTCCAGGGTGACCCACTTCCCGAACCTCTCGCCGCCGCTGATCTGCTGGCTTCCTCCAGACTCACTTCTGTTTGTTAGTGTCCTTCCCTGAGGATGTGGCCCAGAACTGCAGGTGGCATTCGAGATGTGCTTCCATCAGCGATGATTAGAGAGGGAGAGGGACGGTCACTTTCCGGCTCCTGCTACTTGGGGAAGTCATCCAAAGCTAAATTTAACAGGATGACGGGGCCTGAGTATCACCAGCTGGGAATCCAAAGCGTGGCCGTTCATAAGGGCTTGTCATTTACAGCGGAGATGCCTGTGAGTTCTTCTGGCGACCTGGGGGTTTACACCGTGAGAAGAGCCCACTGACACAGACGGATGCCAGGCATTTACCAAACTCTAGTTTGAGCACAGGTAGAGCAAAGAAGGCTGGAACAGCCTCACTCACTTTGCTATCAACCAGCTGGATCCCCTGCTTACCAGCACCATTCAGACTGGGGACTGGGCTAAGGCTAAGGGTTATCAGGATGGGAAGCCATCTGAGGGAAAAGAGAGTGTGGATGTGGGTAAGGGAGGAAATAACTGCTCACGAAAGAGACTGGCGGCTCACTGGGTCACTGGGACTGACTTGCACTCACTGAATGGAATACCGGCTGCCAGAATGATCATATATGGATCCATCCATCTATCCATTCATCCATCCACCCATCCACCCATCCATCCTCCCAGTCACCCATCCACCCATCCACCCATCCATCCACCCATCCGCCCATCCGTCCATCCACCCATCCGCCCATCCACCCATCCACCCATCCGCCCATCGGCCCATCCGTCCATCTGCCCATCCGCCCATCCATCCACCCATTCCATCTTACAAAGGATTTGCATTGCTTCTAAGAATAAACAATATAAATAAATTCCAAACATAAAAATCAAAGGGCTAAGAAAATGTCCTTGAGAGTTAGGGTGTGTATGAAGACTAGGAATAAGGGGGTGGGGGTAGGTTTAAAACATGAACACGGATTATTAGGGGGAAGAAGCCGTAACTGCAGACGGTTCTCTCTGACAGATGTAACTCCATAAGGCTAGTAAATTTCCCTTTATAACTCTGGCTCAGAAACTAAGCAAAAGTCAGTTTGGTGTGAAACCAATCTCTATTTCCTCTGTGTGCCTGCCCCAAAGAAATCATTCTCTTTGTCTTATAACAGCCACTCATTAGTCAACATCACACAAGCAGCGTTTCAAGTCATAGAGCAGGAACGCTGAAAGAGACAGTACAGTCAATCTACTGCAGCCTCCCTCCCGTTCAGAGCCAAGATATTACACTTACACCGCCCCACCTCCCCCAATGGCTCACGGCTGCTATTGGAGCAGATTCAAAGCGGCCTGATTCCTTTCCACGGCTTCCTGTCAGCAGCAGATTCATCCTGCCCCCGACATTCCGCAACAGGCCACGGTCATGCCACTTCCAGAGGCTGCAAAATCAGAGCTGAATTTCTTTGATACTTACAGACATACGGCAGACACCATTCAATAAATCATCTCCACATGATAGGATAGGATAGGATTAGTAAAACAAAATTTAAAAAATGCTTCTGGGTTTTAAACTGACCCATGGTTAATGAGAACTGCCAGAGCATGATTCTCCACAGGAAGGCCCAACACGTGCAAGGAAAAAGAACCCAACAGCCCCTGCAGGAGGCAGGAATTCATCAGCCTGGCATGGAATTCAGATCAGTCTCGCTCACTCACATGGAGAGTGACTGACAGCCGAGGGGCTCTGTATTCTGTATGGGCTAGTCCTGCTGGGCTTCACATCACTGCATATGTATTTGAACCTGAGGCTGTTGAACCAGAGCCTCTCTCTGGCCTGTGCAATGCTGGGGCCAGAACTTGGGGTTTTCATGCGTGCAAGTCCCATGCTCTGCCCACTGGTCCACACCCCCAGCTGCTCAGCTCCACATTTTCAAGGTTGCTGTGCCTGTGTTCTCTCGCTAAATGCTCGCCATGGCGATGTGGCACTAAGAAGGGTCGAGAAAACCTCACAATACAGCTGTCTGTGGAGACAGACTTTGGAGCTCTGGCCATCTCCGCGTTAGCCACTCTCTTAGGAAAAATGGGATAATTAAAAGCAAAGCTGACCATAGCTTTCTGTTTTTAATTTTTTTATTATCTTTATTTATCAGATAGAGACAGTCAGAAATCAAGAGAGGCGGGGACAACGAGAGGAAGAGAGAGAAGGGCTGGGGGTGGCACACCTGGTTTGAGCACACATGTTACAGTGCATAAGGACCCGGGTTCGAGCCCCTGATCCCCACTTGTAGGGGGAAAACTTCACAAGTAGTGAAACAGGGCTGCAGGTGTCTCTCTGTCTCCCCCATGCCTCACAATTTCTGGCTGTCTCTATCTAATAAACAAAGATTTAAAAATTTAAGACAAATCCTCTTAAAAAGGGGGGGTGAGGGGGCGCTGGGTGGTGGCACCAGGTTAAGTGCTCATGGTATGAAGCACAAGGTCCCACACGAGGACACTGGTTTGAGCTCCCAGGCTCCCTACCTGCAGGAGGTCGCCTCAGAAGGGGTGAAGCTGGTCTGCAGGTGTCTGTCTGTCTCTCCCCCTCTCTATCTTCCCCTCCTCTCTCAATTTCTCTCTGTCTTATCCAATAAAATGGAAAAAAAAGAAGAGAGAGAGAGAGAGAGAGAGAGAGAGGGGAAGAGACACAAAGAGATGTCTGCAGTCATGCTTCACAGTCTCAAAGCTTTTCCCCTGCAGGTGGAGACCCGGGGCTTGAAGCTGGATCCTCATTCATTGTAACATGTGCGCTCAACCAGGCGCACCACCACCCGGCCCCTGAGACTGACTATAATAAAAGTCAGAGTGGCCTGGTGCTTGGATAGCTCTCCTTACATATTGCACCCTTCACCATGCCCACAGCCTAGGGTTCAGGACAGAGAGAGACAGAGACAGAAGGACAGAGACCACAGCACCATTCACTTATTCATGAAACTTTTCCTGGGTAGGCTGCTACCTGAATAGTGAATGGCGCTGCGGTCTCTGTCCTTCTGTCTCGGCCTCTTGCTGTCTTTCACCCTCTGTGTGGGAAAAACAAAAAGAAATAAAAAGGCAGTAAATAAAAATACAAAGACTGGGGGTCGGGCGGTAGTGCAGTGGGTTAAGTGCACGTGGCATAAAGCGCAGGGACTGGCAGAAAGATCCCGGTTCGAGCCCCCGGCTCCCCACCTGCAGGGGAGGTCGCTTCACGGGCGGTGAAGCAGGTCTGCAGGTGTCTCTCCTTCTCTCCCCCTCTCTGTCTTCTCCTCATCTCTCCATTTCTCTCTGTCCTATCCAATAACAATGACTTCAATAACAATGATAATGATAACCACAACAATGATTAAACAACTGGGGTAACAAAAGGGGGAAAAATGGCCTCCAGGAGCAGTGGATTCATGGTGCAGGCACCGAGCCCCGACAATAACCCCGGAGGCAAATAAATAAATAAATAGACAGAGTATCTATGTGAGTACAGCATGTATGCACTTAAGACTTAATGCAGGCAAGAGAGCTCATCAGGAAAGTGCCCCCTTTGCCCTCCATACATGGCAAGTGTGCACCAGGTGCGTGGCATGGGACGCCACAACACTGCGGGAAGCTTCAGAGCTGCGTTCTCTTTTCCTCTTGCTCCCTAGCTCTATCTCCAAAAATGAAAGTCAGACCAAAGTGGGGAAGAAGTCCAGGTGACAACAGAAGCAGAAAGAATCCAGAGCCGGGGGTCAGGTGGTGACATACCGGCTTAAGCGCACATGACGCAAAGCGCAAGAACCCGCTCAAGGATCTCAGTTCAAACTCCCGGCTCCCCACCTGCAGGGGAGTCGCTTCACAAGTGGCCGAGCAGGTCTGCAGGTGTCTGTCTTTCTCTCTCTCTCCATCTCCCCTTCCTCTCTCAATGTCTCTCTGTTCTATCCAATAAAATGGGGGGGGGTGGCCGCAGGAGCAAAGGGTTTGTTAGTGCAGGCACTGAGCACCAGTGATAAACCTGGAGGCAAAAAGAAGAAGGAGAAGGAAGAGGAGCAAGAGGAGGAGAAGGAAGGAAGGAAGGAAGGAAGGAAGGAAGGAAGGAAGGAAGGAAGGAAGGAAGAAAACAAAGAAACAAAGGAAGGAAGAAAGGAAGAATGCAGAGCCTCTGGGGCAATCAGCCAGGATGCTCAGAGACAACACAGTCCTGCCCGGACAGAAGGCTGTGGGCCTCCCTCCAGCCTGACACAGGGCTAGAGCAGGAAATCAGATATTCTCCCCCCAGAGACTCTAGTGAGGGGCTGGCTCCCTGCTAGAACAAACTCTAGGCAAGTAGCCTCCCCTCCCCCTCCCCCTCTCCCTCCCCCTCTCCCCTCCCCCCTCCCCTCCCTCTCCCCCTCCCCCCCCTCTTCCCTCCTCCACAGAGTTATGGCTGGGGCTAAGTGCCTGTACTACGTACCAATCCACTGCTCCTGGTGGCCCTTTTTCCTTTTCTCAATTTTTTTCTTTTCTTTTCAATTTTTTTTTTCTATTTTATTCGCTATGACAGACAGAAATTGAGAGGGGAAGAGCAGAGAGGGAGAGAGAAAGATAGACACCTGCAGACCTGCTTCACCCCCTGTGCAGCGGCCCCCCCTGCAGGTGGGGAGCAGGACTCCAACCTGGGTCTTTGTGTTTTAGTGCTACGTGTATTTAACAGGGGGCACTACCACCGGCCCCAATGCTCTGTCTCCATTAGGGTAGTCTTCATTTATTTCCCCAAGATACAAATATTACAAGAGTTAACTTTACATACTATGATGAGTTCTATCACATAATCTTTTTTGGAAATGTAACTGCTTTGTGGCAAGAGCAAAGACCTCTGGGGTTAAGACAGAGGCACTGAGGTGAGCTCTGCTACGTGCCATTCTAACAATGTAAATAGTCTTGCCAGTACCAATTTCAAACTACCACTGGTCTAACAAGCAGCTTTAAAAATCCTGGTAACTGGGGACCAGGCGGTGGCGCATGGTCAAGGGCACATGTCACCAAGCACAAGGATGTGGGTTCGAGCCTCTCCTCCCCACCTGCGGGGGTGAAGTTTCATGAGCAGTGAAACAAGGACTATGGTCTTTCTCTCTCCATCTCCTCTAGATTCCTTTCCATTCTATCAAATCAAATGGGGGGGGGGTGATGGTTAGAAAGAAAAACTGGCCACAGGGAGCAGTGGATGTGTTGTGCTGACACCAAGGCCCAGCAATAACCCTGGTATGGGAGGAAAAAAAAGTATTTCTATTTTCTTAGAGAAAAAACCTTAGTTCATCACATTTACATTCCCCTAAGTAATAACACCACGGCGTTTCTTTGAAAACTGCTTCGCAACACAGCTGCCGCATTTCAACAAGTTTGAGGGGCTGGAGAGATGACACAGACAGTAAATGCTTTCCCTTCCCAGATGAGGCCTGTTTAGACATCTTTCCAATGGAGAGTGACCCAGATGCCATCCGATTCAATCTTCAGACTTTCCAGGTAAGAAAAGCAAGACTCAAACAAGAGGCCTGGGAAACGAAATCCTGGATACACAACGGTCATGAGGAGGGGTGGTTTTGTATGACAAGGTCCAGATATAGGGCTGCTTCCACAACCAAGAAGTGCCTCCCCAAATGCGAGGGGAAACCAGGCTCAGAAGCTGAGCTTCAGACAGAGATCGATCGTGCTTGTTTCTGTAACCTCCGTAGGGTCTCAGGATACGTCTATGTATGAGTATCTGCACACACACAGACATGTTGGGCTGTTGGAAAAGTCATGATGCGGGGTCTGGCAGTAACACAGCAGGTTAAGCACGCGTGTGGTGCAAAGTGCAAGGACCAGTGTAAGGATTCTGGTTCAAGCCCCCAGCTCCCCACCTACAGCAGGGGTCACTTCACAGGTGGTGAAGCAGGTCTGCAGGTGTCTGTCTTTCCCTCCCCCTCTCCGTCTTCCCCTCCTCTCTCCAGTTCTCTATGTCCTATCCAACAACAATGAGCCCCAGCAATAATCCTGAAGGCAAAAGAAAAAAAAAAGAAGAAAAAGAAAACCATGATGCATTTTTGCTATGAAAAACAGAACAATATGACACAGCTTTTTATCTCTATTTATTTATTAAACAGAGACAGGTGAAATTGAGAGGGAAAGGAGAGAGGGAGGGAGGGGGAGAGCGAGAGAACGAGAGAGAGAGAGAAAGTGAAAGAGAGAGAGAGAGAGAGAGAGAGAGAGAGAGAGAGACCTGCAGCCCTGCTTTACCACTCACAAAGCTTTCCCCCTGCAGGTGGGGATGGAGGGCTCGAACCTGGGTCCTTGCACACTGTGACATGTGCGCTCAACCAGGGGCACCACCAACCAGGCCCAATATGGCACAACTTTCCCTACAACCCAGTGCGAGTACGTGTGGCCATAATTGTTATACGGGACCTTTAGGATCTGAATTAAACTGGGTTGGGGGCTGGGAGGCTGCCTTTCAACCCCACCATCATCGTCCCCACAGATCTCTTTAATATTCTACAATTGGTCTTCAAATTCTCCACTGAATGTTGGATGAGTATCCCAATGAGGGAGGCGGGGAGGTAGGGAGACAGTATTCCGAGGAGACATTTGGGGTGGATTCTGAACAGCTGTTCTCAGCCCACTGGTGGGTGACTGAGGAGTGCCTGAGGAGTGGTAGGACATACACAAAAATTGATTTGTTATGCTAACTGGCAGTCGTTGCCTGTGTTAAATGAGGTTTCAAATGATGGCAAAATGATGATCCAACTTGGAAGTCGACCCACCCGATGGCTGTTTCAATGGCCCCTCTTCGAGGGAAAATTCACAAACAGGAAACCAGACAAAGCCAAGTCAAACCATGAATTCTTTCACCAGTGACGAAAGATCTGCATGTTGCTTCTACATCTTGTCATTAACTGACCTGGAGAGAGAAATGAAAAGGAAGCCTCCAGACAGATTCTAAACGTCAGGATTGTGGCAGTGTGTGTACCCTGTAAGGTACACACACTTCACCTGGAGCAAGGACCTGCTTCAAGCCCCCAGAGGCCACATAGGGGCACCAGATGAAGGGGGGTTATTTAATTTTTTAAATATTATTTATTTATTCCCTTTTGTTGCCCTTGTTGTTTTGTTATCATTTTTGTTATTGATGTCATTGTTGTTGGATAGGACAGAGAGAAATGGAGAGAGGAGGGGAAGACAGAGAGGGAGAGAGACAGACAGACACCTGCAGACCTGCTTCACCGCATGTGAAGGGACTCCCCTGCAGGTGGACAGCCGGGGCTCGAACTGGGATCCTTACACTGGTTATTTTTATTTTTACTTATTACTAATAGTTTGTTACAAAATTGAGAGATAACAATGTATAGTTCCACACCACACCACCACCAAGAAGAGGGAGTTTATTATTATTATTAGCAACAGAGTGGTTGTATATCTCTCTCTCTTTCTCTCTGTCTCTCTCTCTCAGGAAAAAAAAAGTCTGCCTTGAGAGATTTAAAAAAAAAAAAAAAAACCTGACAGCAAAAACAAACAGCCAGTGTTTGAATATTTAAATATTGAAAATAAAAGTTTCCTGTTCAATTTCTCGTCTGCCTTTCTTCCTCTGCTGAGATGCACAATCATTCAACTTTAATGTACAGTGAGTATTTGGCTATTATCTTTCCATGCTATGCTTGGTAAACACTCTCACCTAGAAATTCCCCTTGGAGCCTCTAACAAGCTTGAAGAGCTGGCAGTGGAAGGGGAAAACTTCACACAGGATGGTGAGTGCTTCCCAGCCCTGCAACAGACAGCAGCTGGACTGGAAGCAACCTGCGTATCTCACAACAGTTACCTAATTTGTAACAAATGTATTGTCGGAAAAACACAGTGGTTACAAGTGTGAAGAACTCTTCAGAGAGACCTAGAAGGTTCTTTGGAGACAATGCAAATTAAAAACTCAATGACTCACAAGTCTGTAAGAGACCTTCATGTTAGCAAAGTCTGGGCACTCATGGCAAAAACAATGGTCAGGAAGTCTGTGGCTACACCACCTGCCTTATTTTTCCTCTCTCTCTTTCTCTCTCTGCATGTGTCTCTGTCTCTGTCTATCTCTGTCTCTTTGACACACACACACACACCCCAGAGCCCCTTTTTCTCCAGCCAACATAATGGCAGATTATAGATTTGCATTAGGAGGTCAGCAGCTGTAAGGAAACCGATTAAAAGGCTCTAGAGTGCAGAGGGGAATGTACATTAGGATTCAAACTGGGTTGCAGCAAGGGATAAGGTCAGCTGTGTTGAAGTAGTAATGAGTGTATGTTAGAAAGGCCCTCGGAAGTTCAAGGCAGCAATTTCCCGTTCTCTCTCACTAATGTTCTGATCACAGAATCAGGAATCTCTGAGGCAACTGGCCCTAGAGTTTATCTGTCAGGCCAAGCGAGCTGTGTTCTCTCACTTTCTCCTCTGACACCCACTTCTCTGCCTGAGCTTGCTTTTTAAAAATCTTTATTATATTAATTAATTTATTAGAGACAGACAGCCAGAAACCCAAGGGGCGGGGGAGATAGAGATGGAGAGAGACAGAGAGAAACACTTACAACCCTGCTTCACCACTGGAAAAGCATTTCCCCCCACACAGGTGGAGACCGGCGTCTCAAATTCAGGTCTTTATGCGATGTGACATTGTGCTCAAGCACGTGTTCCACCACCCCCACCCCACCCCCCGGGAGCCACCGAGCTCACTTCTCAGTGTGTAAGGCCATCCCTGCCTCTCACCTCTGCTCAGAGGACAAGGAGTTCCCTTCTGTTCTCTCTCCAGCCCAGTCTGGGCACCTACAGCCATCCTGAATGTGTTCTGCCTCTCCAGCCCTCAGCACCTCCCTCCTCCAGCTCATTCTCACCTCCAGTCTCTTCTTCCTCCTACGTGGCTCTTGAAACAGATTCTTTTTCCTGTTCCCCAAGCTTCTGCTTAGTCTCCCTTCCCCGTCCCACATTTTGCTATTACGGCTGAGGGGCTCTCATTATGTTTTTCTCTTTATACTGACGGGCAACTATTATCCTGAAAAGTCGACTCCCTCTTCTTTGGGATGGTTGGAAAGACCCTTGTATCACAGGACAATGCTCCTTGAAGTGCCCCGATTCCAGCCGTCTGACTGAACCAGAGACACATCCCCCCCGCCTTCCGTGTAATTAGAGTTGGAGAGAGGAGACATAATGCTTTTCTCTACAGAATGAAGAGAATTTTAATGTCATCTAATACTGCACAGATGCTGTTGTTAAAGTCATAGTCCACATTTAATCATACTAGGTTACCAGCACACAAAAACCCTTAAATGTTTCATATGGATCTCCTTGTATTTGAGTGATTGCTTTTGTGTCTTTGACCAGACGCGGCACTCCCCAGGTATCCATTCTAAGTTCCTCTGTTGACCGCTTACCCAGGATCTCATCTTTAAGACATTTTCTGACACAGGCTCTGCCAAGGAACACAATAAGCTTTGCGGCACCTGCGAAGGCTGTCAGCTGGAGTCAACGTGGTGCAAGTGGGGGACCTGGGATCTCTTGCATGTTCTGAGTGGAATCGGAACACAGCTCTGTGCTGCTCCCAGCACCCCAGGAGGAGTTGGCAAGCTAGCCCTGTTGGGGGGGGGGGGATGGGACGGGACACTGTGGTCCTGCTCTCCATCCCCATCAACAGGCAGAGTAGAATAGCATATGGTGACAGAGAGCTGGCCGGGATAGTGAAGACTGGCTAAGGTTTCAACTCAGACAACACACTGAGGGCTTGAAATATGGATACACTGAGCGGGGAGCAGTTGTCACCCGTTTTTTTTTTTTTTTTCTGGTGATTATGCTTAAGTGTTTAAAAAGAAGACCTGAACCCAAACACAGAAAACATAAGCTGGCATTCACGTACAAAGCACTGTCAAGGCATGACATCTTCCTGTGTACTGCAGTCTAATGGAGTCACTCACTGCTCACAAAGACACTTGCTGACCGCCCCCTGCCCCCTGCCAATCTCTAGTCATGGGATTAAAGCCTTTTCTTTCCCTTTCTTTCTTTCTTTCTTTCTTTCTTTCTTTCTTTCTCTTTATTCCTTTCTTTTCTTTTCTTTCTTCATCTCTCTCTTTTTTTGATGTCTTTATTGGGGAATTAATGTTTTACATTGGACAGTAAATAGAATAGTTTGTACATGCATTCCCAGTTTTCCACATAACAATACAGCCCCCACTAGGTCCTCTAGGTCATCCTTTTCTGACACTCCCCCTTACCCACCCCAGAGTCTTTGACTTTGGTGCAACATGCCAACTCCAGTTCAGGTTCTACTTGTGTTTTCTCTTCTGATCTTGTTTTTCAACTTCTGCCTGAAAGTAAGATCATCCCATATTCATCCTTCTGTTTCTGACTTTTTTCACTTAACATGAATTTTTCCAGGTCCATCCAAGATTAGCTTAAAATAGTGTAGTCACCATTTTTTATAGCTGAGTAGTATTCCATTGTGTGTGTCTGTGTGTGTGTGTGTGTGTGTGTGTGTGTGTGTGTGTGTGTGTGTGTGTGTATATATATACCACAACTTGCTCAGTCACTCATCTGTTGTTGGACACCTGGGTTGCTTCCAGGTTTTGGCTATTACAAATTGTGCTGCCAAGAACATATGTGTACACAGATCTTTTTGGATGGGTGTGTTGGGTTCCTTAGGATATATCCCCAGGAGAGGAATTGCAGGGTCATAGGGTAGGTCCATTTCTAGCCTTCTGAGAGTTCTCCAGACTGTTCTCTACAGAGGTTGGACCAATTTACATTCCCACCAGCAGTGCAGGAGGGTTCCTTTGACCTCACACCCTTTCCAGCATTTGCTGCTGTTACCTTTTCTGATGTATGACATTCTCAGTTTTCCTTCCTTTCTTTCTTTCTTTCTTTCTTTCTTTCTTTCTTTCTTTCTTTCTTTCTTGCCTCCAGAGTTATCACTGGAGCTCAGTGCCAGCACTATGAATCCACTGCTCCATGTGACCATTTATTTTTCCATTTTATTGGATAGGACAGAAATTGAGAGAGGAGATGGACTGAGACAGACAGGGAGAGCGAGAAAGACAGACATCTGAAGACCTGCTTTGCCACTTGTGAAGTGTCCACCCTGCAGGTGGGGAGAAGGGGACTCAAACCCAGATCCTCTTGCAGGTCGTTGCACTTAGTACTGTATGTGCTCGGCTGGGTGTGCCACTGCCTGGTCCCGTTTTCATTCTTTTAAAATTCTTTATTTATTTGATAGACAGTGAGAAGTTGAGAGGGGACGGGGAGGTAAAGAGAGTGAAAGAGAGACACCTACAGCCTTGCTTCACCATTTGTGAAGCTTTCCCCTGCACGTGGGGACTAGGGGCTTGAACCCAGGTCCTTGAGCACTGTGACATGTGCCTTCTATCAGGTGTACCATCACCCAGACCCTTGCTCTTTATTTTTCACCATGTAGCCGCCGGCCAAATCATCCTTGTACACAGGTCTTTGTACATTTCTGGAATTCAGTTTCTCAAAGTAGAACTCCGGGATCAGAAGCTGTGAGAGCTTTGGGCAGTACTGTTACAAGGTGCTAAACAGGAGTCTGCTTAGACATGAGAGAGGATTTCCTTTCTGGGAACCGGAAGGGTTTCTCTGAGGCACATCCTCAGACTCCTCTGGTGACAACAGCTTCTGGGTTCCCAGTGGGGAGCTTTGCCTGCAGTGCCACCAATTCTGCTCTGAGCAGAGGCCTGGCTGTACCATCCCCACCCCACGGGAAGACCTGCCTGCCTACCTGGGGAGAAGACCTTCCTCCCTGCTGCTTGGGGTCTCCCTCCAGCCTGGTCTCTCCAGCCTGAGCACCCCAGCATCTCCCTTCTCGGGGGAACCTGGATGAGCTTCTGCAGCAGGGGTGCAGCTGGAGAAAGGGAGTCACCTCTCTGGAGCACTGTGACTGGTAGGGGTAGGGGGCGGCCGCAGGCAGTGGCTGCAGTTCAGCCCCTGCAAGGTGAGAGAACCCACTGCCTCCTGGGGGGGTGCCCTGTTGTCCAGGCTGCTGCTCTTATCTCTCCTGTTTCTCTTCTCTCACCCTTGGTCTGCATGGCTTCCCCGGCTCACCAGGAGATAACGATGCTTATGGAAATGTTTTGTCATTTATAAGCCGCTAGGCAAGGGGAAGGCGTTTTTATTATTGTGATTTGTGGTGTTTTCAGGAGTACTTGGGGGCGGATAGTCAGAAATTTATTTCATAAAATAATCGAGATTGTCCTTATTTACATTTCATGGCCCCTCGTTTGCTGCAGAAGGATGCTCAGGACACCCCCACGCACACACACACACACACACACACACACACACACACACACACACACATACACACACTTTCCCCCCCCCCCACTCTTTCCTAACTCTACATTTGTCGTCGGGAACGTGCAGGCTGGAAGCTGCAGAGAACCACCTGCACTGAGCTCAGTGCTCACAGGAAGGGGCCTCGGGGGCCAGGAGGAGGAGGATGTTCTGAGGATGTTCCCCGGTGTTCTCAGACTCAGCAGCGGGCAGAGTACACAGCCTGGAGGGGGTCATGGTGACGGTTAGAACGGAGAACTAGCAGCAGAGGGGGCTGGGAGCAAAGAAAAATCCAGCAACTCCCTGGTCCTCGTTTTACTACAAGACAGTGATCTCCCGCTTGGCCAGATAAACCGCCCATCCTAACTGCACAGAAAGAATGACAAGGAGCAGAAGCGGCCCAGACCCCCATCAATGCACAACTGGATAGAGACATGAGGGGGTGTAGAGGCCAGGGGCCGATGCACCAGGTTGAGTGCAAACTTTACTGTGCACAAGGGCCCAGGTTCAAGCCCTCAGCCCCCCTGCAGGGCAAAACCTTTTTTTCTTCTTCTTTTTTTTTGGTCTCCAGTTGATAAGGCTTGTTTCTGGCTCCTGGCAGCCAGTTGTTTTTTTTTTTTCCCCATTTTATTGAACAGGAGAGAGAGAAATTGAGCAGGGGGGAGATAGACAAGGGGAGAGAAAGAGCGACACCTGCAACTTGCTTCACCACCTTTGAAGCGACCCCCCTGCAGGTGGGGAGCCAGGGGCTCGAGCCCCAGCCCCTGTGCTTAGTACTATGTGTGCTTAAGTGGGTGTGCCAACATCCCGGGGCCAGGGGGAAAGCTTTATGAGTAATGAAGCAGATCTGCAGGTGGTGTTCTGTCTCTCTCCCTCTCTATCATCTCCTCCTTTCTCAATTTCTCTCTGACTCTAATAATAAATAAGCAAAATTTTTTTTTTAAATTGAGGTCAAAAAGAAAAAAAAAGAAATGATGGGATATAGACTCAATGCAATACTACTCTTCAATTAAGAAAGATGCTATTGGGGGCCAGGTGGTAGCACAGAGGGTTAAGCGCACATGTCACAAAGTGCAAAGACTGGCTCAAGGATCCAGGTTCGAGCCCCCGGCTCCCCACTGCAGGGAGGCCGCTTCACAGGCGATGAAGCAGGTCTGCAGGTGTCTGTCTTTCTCTCCACCTTTCTGTCTTCCCTTCCCCTCTCCATTTCTCTCTGTCCTATCCAACAAAGACATCATCAACAACAATGATAAAAAGCAAGGGCAACAAAAGGGAAAAATGGTCTCTAGGAGCAGTGGATTCATAGTGTAGGCACCAAGCCCCAGCAATAACCCTGGAGACAAAAAAAAAAAAGGAAAGGAGGTGACAACACTTAGCCAAGTAAGGAGGCAAAAGAGAATCAGCGGACAGTTTCACTCATTGGTGGATCACAGAGAAGCAAAACTCCTGGACTTGCAAAATAGGGGGGGAAAAAAAAGAAAGGAAGGAAAGAAAGAAAGAAGAGGAAGAAAAGAAAAGAAAAAAGGAAGGAAGGAAGGAAGGAAGGAAGGAAGGAAGGAAGGAAGGAAGGAAGGAAGGAAAAGAAAGAAAGGACAAAGTAGTCAAACTGCCTCTAAGCTTCTGTGATGACTTTGGTGGCTGTCACTGGGGACTGGAGGATGGGGCAAGGAAAGCGGGTGGTGCGTGTGGTGAGGAATGGTACCCCTTGTAACGTCAACTTGTCAGGCTGCAGACCCTTGTTTAATCTCTGCCGCCCACCACCTGTAGCTCCGCTGGGCCAGCACGTGCCGGAGAGCTCGGGCGCCGCCTGCCCCTCCTCCCCCTCGTGTGTGCTGTAAGGCGCCACTTGTTTCCCAGCACCCTCTGGGGCTGGCACTGACGGGGTGAAGGCCATCCTCAGACTGGAGGACTCACTGGAGGACAGGGAGCTGCCCACTCCACTCCCTTCGTGCCCACGGCACCCAAGAAACTGTAAGATGGTGAGTGACGAGGGGCTGGGCCTATGTCTAGCCTTCGGTCCGCGTCAGGACTTTCCCACAGGCACCGTCCGTCACAAGCTTTGGCGTAAGCCGAGGCGGATACTCAAAGAGTCCATGTTTGCTGATCAGTGAAGCAGTCGTAGATTCGTGTGAACACAGGTGGCACCTGCCTCACAACAGCAGCATGGCTCTAAGTGCTCCAGATGTTTCTCCCCTTCACATTCTACAGGTAAGCATCAGTCAGAGAATCACTCTTTGTTTCTGTTTGTTTTGTTTTGTTTTGTCTTAAATAGAAACCCTTGCGGCCACCCCATACGCAGGGAGTGATGGCAATAAATAACTGAAAACAGAGCCAGGCTGTGGTGTCCTTGTTTTAGCACCCATAGTATTCATCACAGGGACCTGTGCAAGGATCCAGGTTCAGGTTCGAGCCCCCCGCTGCCCCCCACCTGCAGCAGGGACGCTTCACAAGCAGTGAAGCAGGTCTACAAATGTCTCTCTTTCTCTCTCCCTCTCTATCTACCCCTCCTCACTCAATTTCTCTCTGTCCTGGCCAATAAAATGGAAAAAATGGTCACCAAGAGCAACAGATGCATAGTGCAAGGACTGAGCCCCAGTGATAATCCTGGAGGCAAAAAATGGGGGTGGGGTGGGGGTGCACCTGGTTGAGTGCACATGTTGCAATGTGCAAGGACCCGGGTTCGAAACCCCCAGTCCCCACCTACAGGGGGAAAACTTTTCGAGTGGTGAAGGGAGGTTGCAGGTATCTGTCTCTTCCTCTCTTTCCTGTCTGCCCATCCTCTCGATTTCTGACGGTCTCTATCCAATAAATAAATAAAGATTTAAAAAAAAAGGGAAAGAAAAGAAAATACTGAAAATTGACTGGAAGATCTGCGTTATTTACCGCTGGCCAAGGGGGCAGCATGCTGTGGCCTGGAATCCACTCTGCTTCCGGAAGAGGACACACCAGGAGTTAGTGGAAGAACCTGGACTCTGCCATGCTCAGTCCGTTTGCAGGAAACACTCGGGTGAGAGCCTCAATCACGTGCCCAGAACAGGAGCTGGGCTAGGGACGTGTCACAGGGCTGGCCTGTGTGTCACCCCACGCAGGAGCTAAATAAAATCCCTGGATTAAGTCAATCCTTTCTTGGTTTTCGCTCTGTCCTTTAGGGCGCCCTGCTCATTGCATTTTTACACTGATCACACAGAGAGAAGGAAGCATGCAGTGATAAACCTTCCTTTCTTCTACTTGGTCCCTTTGAAGCTAAATTATGTTTAAAGGCGCTGAGGTCATTTGAGGCTGATTGGATTAACCCCAGTGCTGGATACTGTCCTGACAATGAATCATTTTCTACAATCCCTGTTTAAAATTCACAACTCCCCCTACTTATGTAATCCCAGGAAAAGGTTCCTGCTGGTAACCTTATTAGCATCTCAGCCTCTTGATTTCTATTTAATTCCCTTTAATATTCTATCATAATGCTGTCAGACGTGATGAGGTTGAGAGCTACAGAACCAGGACTATATTTCACCACACCATTAACTCACCTACAGTGAGTTAATCAAGGGCTCAGCTGCGCTTTGAGATCCCAGGCAATGCAGACTTGTTGAATCACAGTTAACACAGAAGGAAAGAAAAAGAAGTGGCCTGCCTCTAACAGGGCTTCAGACAGAAGTGCTGTCTGAGCCTCTGAACTTCCCCTGTATACCTACAAGGGAGAAGGTGTATTCCCAAAGCAGACATTTGGAAAACAGGCCTTTTCCTTTATTTTATTAATTAGTGATTTAATAATGATTGACAAGATCCTGGTATAAGAGGGGTACAAGTCCATACTATCCCCACTCCTTTTGTTTTCCCCGTTCCTTTCTTCATTTCTTTCTTTGCCTCCAGCGTTGCTGCTAGGGTTCGGTGCCAGCACTATGAATCCACTGGCGCAATTTTCCTCTAGTTTTGTTCTTCTATTTTATTTGATAAGAAATGAGAAATTGATAGAGATGGGCAGATAGAGAAGGAGAGAAAGAAAGACATCTACAGACCCACTTCGCTGTTTGTGAGACGTCCCCACTGTAAATGCAGAGCAGAGACTTGAACCCAGGTCCTTCAGCATACTACTATGTGCACTTAACTGGGTGCGCCACTGCCCAGCCCCCATCATCTTCACTTTTTTTTTTTTTTAAAGATTTTATTTATTTATGAGAAAGACAGGAGGAGAGAGAAAGGACCAGGCATCACTCTGGCACATGTGCTGCCGGGGATTGAACTTGGGGCCTCATGCTTGGGAGTCCAAAGCTTTACCGCTGCGCCACCTCCCGGACCACCATGTTCACTTCTTGAATGAAGCACTAGACTCTTGATATCACCCAAGGGACCTTTCCGGGCTGGTATGATTTTTCTTTATTTATTCTGGTGGGTGAGGACAGAGTGAGAGTCACCACAGCACCGCTCTGCCAAGTCTAGCGCTTCCTCCAGTGAAGTCCATGGTGTCCCCCCGCCCCCGCGCCACAATGTGCCAGGGTTCACACCCAGGGTCTCACACACAGTGAAACTGTGTCCTGTATCTCTACTGGGTAAGTTCTTTCCTAGCACCAGATGGCCTCTAAAGAGGCTCTGAAGTCCTAGAAGCCTTACTTTATATGTAAAGATAACTAGAGCGATCAGAGCTTCAGGAGTGCCTCTAAGTCTAATCACCTCCATCCCACCCATCCTTCTGTTCTATAAGTTCTGAGGAGGGGACTGTTGTTGTTAAAATTCGGAGGCCCCAGCTGGCCGGGCTAGCTTCACAGGTGGGTAACAGAGACGCGGAGACAACGGCTGGGCAGGGAAGCTGTATTTCTTTATTCAGGAACAACGATTCATAAACTAAGACAAACTAATCACCAAACAGAACTCTGCTGTCTCTTTGCGGCGGCACAAGCACTCTCTCTCTTACTCTGGAACTCGGGAACCCTCTAACTCCTGAGCTCTCGAACTCTGGAACTCAGGAACCCTCTAACTCCCGAACTCTCCAACTCTCCAACTGTGGAACTCTGGAACTCTGGCGGGGTTCCTCGGGGCGGAGCCAAGCAGGCCCGCGAAACTAACAGGACTGATCCAATTCTCTTTGCGGGGGAGAACTACCCAATGTAAAGCATACAACAGACTGTTGCTGGAGCTTGGATATGAAAAAAATAAAAGTGCCAGTGAATTTTTCTTATTTTTTATTTTATTCTTTCTCCTTGTGTTGCCCTTGTTGTTTATCACCATTGTTATTATTGTTGTTATTGCTGTCATTCTTCTTGGATAGGACAGAGAGAAATGGAGAGAGGAGAGGAAGACAGAGAGGCAGAAGAGAGAAAGACAGACACCCACAGACCTGCTTCATCGACTGTGAAGCGACTCCCCTACAGGTGGGGAGTCAAGGGCTCGAACCGGGATCCTTAAACGCCGGTCCTTGCGCTTTGGGCATCACTTGTGCTTAACCCACTACGCCGCTACTGCCCGGCTCCCTATCAGTAAATTGTTCTTGCTTCAAAATATGCCGCAGATCAACAAACTGTCTGTTAACTGGACACTGGGGATACTTTCAAGTTTCGATCGCATTCTCAAACCACCAGCTTCTCAAAGCACTGCCGTTGTGCTGAGAGCACAGCCAGAGTGCCCAGGGGCTCTCTCTGTACCCAGAGTCCCTGCCATCTCCCTGCCCAACAAGGGCCCGAGTCCATGACCAGAGTCACCTGGGGGGACTTATCCGAAGGCAGATCTGCTTGCCATCCAGTGGGGCTGAGAGTCTGTGCTGCCCTGTTACCTGCTCCACCAGCTGCGAGGCACCAGGTGCAAAGACCAGCTTGGAACGGACATGGTCACACACACACACTTCTAGCCTTCACCAGTAAGGGCACAGAAATAGGTACCAACAAGTTCCACTGGCTTTTGTTCTTTGTTTTATTTATTTTTTTCTTGTCTTCCAAAATTCAACCAAGTGCTCCCAGAGTGGGTTTAAGAGCAGAAACTGAGACACTTTGAAGTGCCCTCTGAAAAGCTTGTGTTCTGTAAAGGACAGGAAGTGTCCTTTATCTGGGGTTACCACCTGCCATGTTAAGAATGCATTAAAAAAAAAAAAACAACTATGTGATCCATTCTCAGAAAATGTAAACAAGCAAGCAAACATATATTCTTATAATCAGAGTCATACTTAAACACCTTTGTATTGTTGCTATTTTTGTTTTGTTTTTCTTTTAAGTTATAGAGAACGTGAAAGAGACCATGACACAGGAGCTTCCCTTGAACTCCATGAGCACCAGCTTGAACCTGGGTGACGCACAGAGGAGAACACTATCCAGGTGAGCTATTCTGCCAACCCAAACTTCTTCTTTTCTAGACAACTGAAGGCTGCTTGACGGGGGTAAGCACAAGGCTCCCAGGAGCTGGAATCATTCAGGAAACAACCCACCAACCAACCAACCAACCAACAAACCAACCAACCAACCAACCAACCAACCAACCAACAAACCAACCAACCAACCAACCAACCAACCAACAAACCAACCAACCAACCAACAAACCAACCAACAAACCAACCAACCAACCAACCAACAAACCAACCAACCAACCAACCAACCAACCAACCAAAACATCCATAAGTTCTCAGTGGGATATTAGACAGCTTTTAAATACAATTCTTGTAGGGACAGTTAAGTATTCTACCACTGAGATACATACCCCCAAACTCTTGTAGGTGAACTGAGCCAATGATACAATCAAAAGAAACACAGGTGATCAAAATGCAGAGAGAGAGAGAATATTCAAGACTTTCTGAGCAAAGTCGTGAAACATTCTCTAGTCCAGAGTAGATGGGGAGCAGCAACACCTTGGCCTTTGGCGCCTGGATATGCCACATCTATCTCTCAGGGCCCCTACGCCACCTAGAGACATCGCGCAGAAATCAGCACCCTGGCGGGTCCCTGGAACGGCACTTGATACATGCCACAGTGCTGGCAATGTTGAGCTCTCTGCTCCGGCTCAGAGGGGATCATACTGCACTCCGAGGCTGCGTGTGGAACAGGGAGCTGGATTCCAGGAAAACACCGATATGAGGCATGCACGTGCAGCCCCTGGGGCAGGAGGAACATCCACCTGCTTCCTGCCCTGCCCTCCACTCTCTCCCGTCTTTCTGTCTTTCCTCTTCCTTAGAAGCAGGCTCCCAAATCCCTTTTTCCTGGCCCACCACCCGTTGATTTGTGCTGATACAGATCAGACTGTATCGGCTATTAGCTAGAATAAAGGGCAGATGAACACGAGAGCCTGAGCGGTGGCGCACCTGGCTGAGTGCACACATCACAGAGCCCAAGGATCCAGGTTCAAGCCCCCCCCCCCCCCGGTGCCCACCATCAGGGGAGAGGGGAGCTTCCCAAGCAGTGCAGCAGGGCTGCATGTGCCTCTGTTTATTTCCCCCTCTCTATATTCCCCTTTCCTCTCAACTTCTCTGTCTTGGTCTAAAATAAGGAAAAGAGTACATTTTGAAGGGCAAGTAACACAGAGAATGTCTACAAAATGAAATATGGAAAGCGCCTCGCCAGAGCTGATTATATCAACGTGGTACATGAATAACAGGGTGTTATAAAGCCCCAGACCCACAGGCCTCGACTCTAGCTTCATAACGCAGTCAGTGCAATCCCAGAGACCGAGATTGACCCTCAGATCCCAACAGCTCTATTTAGGGGGATCAGGTAAGCTGGTCAAGGCTGAGAGTTGAAGGGGACAGGGCGGCAGACAGGCACCCCTCTGTGAACACTGTGAAGGCAGGGAGCTGCACTTGGGAAGACGGAAACTCATTTGCAGACGCTCTGGAAATATCTAGGCACCAAAGGACCCCCCTGGAGCTGCAGAGGGGAACTAGTCCACTTCGTGCAAAACAGCAACCGTGTCTCCCTGGCCTCTGTGGAGATGGCCTGTCTCTGAGCGGCCTCGGCAGAAGACTGAGAGCCAAGTGGGCAGACAAAAGCAAGGTGCTTCCAGAAATAACAGACGGAGCGGTGCAGTCAGTGAGAGCTAAGGCAACCGGGCCAGGCCACGGGGTCTGAGACTCTCACCCACCCACCCCCACCGACAGCCCCCATCCTGGTCCTCTGTGGCTGGGAGTGGGGGGAGCACCGTGGCCTCACTTACCTGGTAGGGGCCCTGGTTGCAGCCGCAGTAACTGCTCTCCATGGTGTAGCTCCTGGGCACCCCCATCTCTCTCCATACCACCACCCGGGCGGTGGAGGCCCGGGACTTCTCCACCAGGAAGCTGCAGCTGCTCAGCGTGAATGCGGGGGCCAGCTTGTCCAGGATCTTGGGAAGAGCCTGCGGCAGAGACAGAGAGTCAGACGGTGAAGGACTCTGGGTGCAGCACACGGCGAGAAAGACGGGCGGCGGGCAGGTTTTATTAAGCACCTTGGCTTAGCAGGCGTTGGATGTGTGCTGCTGCCAGTCTGAGAGTCAGGGAACAGCTGTCTAGAGAGCTCTGGAGGCCAGATGGTGGCGCACCTGGTTGAGCACAAGTGCTATAATAAGTCAGGGCCCGGGTTCGAGCCCCCACTCTCTACCTGCCAGGGAAAAAGCTTCTGGTCTCTCTGTAGCGTGTTCACTCTCTGTCTTCATCATTCCCTTCCCACTAGATTTCTCTTGGTCTCTACCCAGAAGATAAGTAAAGGAAAGAAAAAAGGTAGGAAGGAAGGAAGGAAGGAAGGAAGGAAGGAAGGAAGGAAGGAAGGATGGGTGAGCTTAAGTTCAATTACATTAGGGCTAGAAGGGAATCCTCAAGCCACACAGGCCAACTCCGCAACCCCTGGTCTTTCCACAGCTGGAGAGACAGATTCCCCAGGCTGAGGCTCCACCTACACTCACTGTTCCCACTGTCTGGTCACATCCCTCCAGCACACGGTCTGGAGGTGATTATCAGTGCCTTGGAAGTCTCCTAAGAGAACCCCATCGCCCAATCAAATGTTTTAGTCTCATCCTGGGACCCACCAGCAGTCTGGCACCAATCAGGAGACCCCTTCAAAACCCACTCCTCTGGGTTCATGAGGCACACCTTCTCCTGGGGTAGAAAAACTCTTGAGTGAGAACACGTCAGAAATCATCACTGGTGGCCCAAGTGTTAGATCCTTAAGCGTGAGGTCCAAAGATTGAGAGGCCCTGGCATTGCATATACCAAAGTTGGTTCTCTTTCTTTCTTTCTCAAATAATGAAATCCTGACTTCCCCAGGCAGACAACCTCATCACTGTGTCCCGGAAACATACCTCCCCAGAGCCGTACCCCAGTAGAGAAAGACAGAAACAAGCTGGGGGTATAGATCGACCTGCCAACGCCCATGCCCAGCAGAGAAACAATTACAGAAGCCAGACCTTCCACCTTCTGTGCCCCCAAAAGAATTTTGATTCACATTTCCAGAGGGAGAAATGCTAGGGGAAGATGACCAGAGGGCTCTGAACCTTAATTCCATCAGGACTGGGAAAGAGAAGAGGGAAAAAAAGGAGGGACATTTGCAAGTAGTCATAGGTGTAGGTGTGACTGAGAAAGGAAGAGAGGGCATAACCATAGAGAAAATAGGCAAATGTATATATAGATATATTTATATACTCATAAGTATATAAATTTATAATTAGGAATTTATAATATATTTATATGTTCATATATACATATGCCTACACATGTATATATAGAGATAGATATAGATATATAGATATATAGAGAGAGGGGAAAGATAGTTCTAGAAATAAGTCAAACTATATCTGTGACCTTGGGAGAACCACTGCAGTTTCCAATGAAAGAAATGGAGACACAGAGCTCTGGTGGTGGGAATGGTGTACAATTATACTCCTGTTATCTCATATTTTTGTTAGCATAAATCACTAAAAAATAAATAAAATTATAAAAGAAAGAGGAGGAGGAGAAAGAGATACCATCATCACAGACACTTCCACTCCGACTTGCTGAGCACAGGCTGCTAGCCACTACAGCTCAGCCCCCAAGGTCAGCAACTCTGGGGAGAGAGGTCATGGCGTCCTCAGGCTGCACGGGAGTCTACATGCGGCCCAGACGCTGCATGGCGTTGACCAGCAGCAGGGTCCTCTCACTGCATCTGGTACAGGATGTCTACAAACCAGCACGTAACTGAAAGTGACATCGATGCAATGCTGAAGAACAGCCATGTTCCAGGCTTCGGCACAAATTGGGAGGTGAAGACAGCAGCGGAGTGACGTGAACAGAGGAGAATGTCAATTAGGGACGGCGACGGACGGGGTTCTTGGAACTTCCACAACATGGGGCAGATCTCTGAATCACTGATACCTACTGCCCCTGAGGTTAATAAATAAAGCTGTTGATTCTCTTACGAATCAGGATAGATTTGATTTTTAATTATGTGTTATGTAAGCAGGCATATTAGCAGACGTAGGGATGCCGTCTCTCAGTAGAGCTTTGGCAGTTCCCATGTAACTTCGAGACAGATATGCCCAGCACAGCGCCATTTGCACAGCGGGTGTAGGATCCCCAATGCTGACTTCACAGAACTGTCTGGAATAGTCTTTTTCTCATTTCCATTCTCCTCCTCCTCCTCTCTGAGATCTCTTCTTCATAGAGCTCATCACAGAGAAGCATACATTATTGTGCATAATGTTTTCTTTGTTTCATGATTTTAAAGATTTATTTCTAATTGCGACAGAGAGAAACAGAATAGGGGGAAGAGAGAGAGCGAGCTGCAGTACAGCTCCGCCACTGCTCATGAAGCTTCCCCCCCTGCAGGTGGGGACTGGGGACTTGAACTTAGGTCCTCATGCACAGCAGTGTGTGTGTTCTACCGAGTGTGCTATCACCCTGCCACTGCTTACATCCATCTCCTCAGAAGCCTAGAAGATTCACGTGGTTGGTCAGGTCCATGCCTTATTCAAAGGAGAAATCTCTGCCCGTGTAGCTCCAAGAGGATGTTCCATGATGACGGGATGAAATAAACAGACCTTCCTAGTTCAGACCTTCAGAGGAGACGGAAGACCTGCACCACCAGCAGCATGGTGGAAAGCGCCTGTCACGCGCAAAATGCTTCTCCTGCTTCCTGTGACATCACTGGCGCCATCCCTCTGACATGATGTTGGGCATTATGCCAGCTCTAGTTACACAGTCATTGCTTTGCCTGAAACCCGCCCTGCCTGCAGGGTCTTGTTTAATCCCACTATTAGAACCTTCACAACAGCTGCTATGGAAGCTTGCGACCTTAGCGCTCTTTTCTCCAACCCCTCTCCTAGCCATTTCCTTTTCCGATTTTCCACTTCCGGTTAATATAAAGGCGTTGTCTCTGATCAATAAAGGCATCGCGCTGCGTTCCCACTCCGCCACGAGTCCCTGGTCTCTCTCCCGCGTCGCTGAGGAAGCAGCAGCCCAGGTTGACTCCTGTCGAGTTCTCTCCAACCCAGAGAGCACGTGCCCGGGAAGAAACACCCTCACGCTAGTGTGTGCATACAGCCTGGTTTCCTCAGCTGGCACGACCCTGGCCACACATTTAGATTTAAAGTGGTGGCCAGGGAGAGCTTGCAAGTTCTGATCTTGGCACTGCAGCCCAGACGAGGGAGTGGTCAAGCGTTGGCTACGAGGTGTGGTCAGCATTTGCGGCCTTGGTGCATAGCCCGAGTGAGAGGCTGGCCCTCAAGTTCCTTTAACAGAAGGCTCCCAAACTGGCCCTCTGTCAGGAAAAGTGCTTGCCCTGTCTGCCTCTCTTGGTGCTATGCAGATTCATCTGTCAGAAGGAGAAGTGACGGCGCTGAGAGCTGGGGATCGTTCCCTTTCCCTCCCTCAACTGTTGGGTGCATTTGAGTGATGCTAAGAATGGAGCTGGAGTCTGGCTTCTGTGTCCCCTGTGTCTCCTGGCCATGGTGGGGAGGGGAGGCCTGGCAGAAACAACTCCTGCTCTCTGTCCTTAAGCTCAGCCTCAGGGGTTGGGTTTCGCTTTGTCTTATCAGAGCAAGAATCAGCTCTGGCTTATGGCGGTGCAGGGAGATTGAATCTGGGTCTTTGAAGCCTCAGGCATGGGACCTCAGGGTTTTTTTTTTCTTAAATATTTATTTATTGGGTAGAGACAAAGAGAAATTGAGAGGGAAGAGGAAGATAAATAAGAGGGAAGGAAAGAGAGACACCTGCAGCACTGCTTCACTGCTCCTGAAGCTTCCCTCCCACAAGTGGAGACCAGGGACTTGAACCTGAGTCCTTGTGCATTATATTTTGTGCCCTCAGCCAGGTGCACCACCACCCGGTCCCTGATCAACCTCAGGGTTCTTTGTTGTTGTTGTTATTTATCTTTCTGTATTTATTTAATAAAGACAACATTCAGACATCAAGAGGGAAGGAGGAGGTAGAGAGGGAGAGAGAGACACCTGCAGCCCTGCTTCGCCACTTGAAAAGCTTCCCCACTGCATGTGAGGACCAGTGGATTGAACCTGGATCCTTACGCACTGTAACATGTGTGCCCAGCCAGGTGCGCCACCACCCAAGCCCCAATCGATCTCAGTTCCTAACATATGGTGATGACAGCCGATGTCTTTTCAGGGAAGGCTCACTCATCTTTTTTCTCTCTCTATCCCTCTCTACCCTCCCTTAAATTTCTCTCTGTCCTATCCAATAAAATGAAAAATGCCCTCCTGGAGCAGTGGATTTGTAGTTCTGGCACTGAGTCCCGACAATAACCCTGGAGGCCAAAAATAAAAAGACTACCATGTGTGAGGTGCCAAGTTCAATCCCCCAGAGCACCATAAAGCAGAGCAGCACGGTGGTCTGGCACAAGGAGCAGCAGTAACAGTCTACAGGGAGTGTTGACACGTTCCTGGGTAGACCTTTCCGTGCACGCAGTGTCCCCCACCTCCCAACACACTCTAGTGGAGAGCACAAGTCACGGCAGAGAGGGAAGAGGCGCCTGGGAACTCCCAGCACTGTGCAATGGCATGGAGTACGTGGGCTTTTGGTGATTTCCTAATGTCATCCTCAGACTGGCACACAATAGTCAAAGCTGGAAGGCAAAAGGAGAATCAGGCTCCTTCTGCCTCTCCTCTTTCAAAAGGAAAGGAGGGACAAGCCTTGCACCTCCAGAGCTCTGGTCCACTAGGGAGAGATAGAAACAGGCTGGGGGTGTGGATCCACCTGTCAGCGCCCAGGCTCAGCGGAGAAGCAGCCTCAGAAGCCAGAATTCCCACCTTCTGCTCCCCATAAACAACCTTGATCCACACTCCCAGTGGGGGAGAAGTGATGGGATGAAGATAAGGGGACTCTGCACTCCAGCTCCATCAGCACCCAGACAGAGAAAAAGAGAAGGAGAGGGACATATGGAGGTATGTGGTCATGAGTGACTTGGAGGGGGAAGAGAGGATTAAATCAGGAGAAAAAGGCATCAATTATATATAAATGTGGACAGATAGTTGTAGAGAAGATGGTTGGCCCATGTCTACAACCTTAGGGGAACTGTGGTGGATTGCAGCGGGGAGACTGAAGACTCAGAACTCTGGCTGTGAGAATGGTGTGGATTCAAACCCGTTGACATGTAATTCTGTAATATAAAAAATAAATGATGAAAATATAAAATTTTAAAAAATGAAGGAAGGAAAAAGAGTGGCTACTTGATTCCTGATGAGTTTAAGTTTCTTGAGGTAGTGATTTTTAAAATTTTTATTTATTTTTTATTTTTGCTATTTTATAGTGGGGAATTAATATTTCATGCTTTGTTATGTCCTTTTAATTAGCACCCCTCTTTAACAGCCTTGATTTTCTCTTATTTTAAGAATGCTGTGATCCTTTGCAGGGGGAGTGTTTGTGGGGGGGGGAACAAAGGGAGGGGGACAGCCCCAGACAGGGAGGCTGGTGCTCCCAGGACCCTATTTGGAGCCTTAGCAGTCGGAAGGAATAAATGCCCTTAAACTGTCACATGCATCTCGTCAATTTCCAGGGTTCTAAAATGCTTGTTTTGGGCAATTTTGTCCTATTTTACACTAGGGTTTTGTAGAGAAGATGCACTGAGCTCTTTACAGCAACACCCCTGGAAGTAGTGCCATTAGGCTGATTAATTTAATTGAATGGACATTGGAGAGTGAATGTGAAATAGAATAGAGTATATAATTGTCTTAATGCCAGTGCCAGAGGACACACACACACACAAAAAAAAACATCCTGGTAAGCTAGAGAGGCAGACTCAGGATTGCTCATTTCAGAAGGGGGTGCAGGAAGCATCCACTTAGCGGCTGACGCTGCAGCCAGCATGGAGGAAGCCACCACCAGGCTGTCTTCCAGGCACCCCTCTTTTGAGCTCCTGTTTTCTTATCTGCAAAGGAATGGGGTCTTTTGAATTCTGTCAAGATTCTTTTTTTTTTTTTTTTGCCTCCAGGGTTATTGCTGGGGCTCGGTGCCTGCACTATGAATCCACTGCTCCTGGAGGCCATTTTCCCCATTTTGTTGCCCTTGTAGTTGTTATTGTTGGCATTGCTGTTATTGTTGAAAAGGACAGAGAGAAACAGAGAGAGGAGGAGAAGACAGAGAGGGGGAGAGAAAGACAGACACCTGCAGACCTGCTTCACCGCCTGTGAAGTGACCAGCCCCTGCGGGGGGGGGGGGGGAGGAGCCAGGGCTCGGACCCGGATCCTTCAGCAGGTCCTTCAGCATTGTGCCATGTGCGCTTAACCCGCTGCACCACCACCTGGCTCCCTATCAGTGATTTTTTTCTTGCATCAAAATCATTGTTTTTGTTGTTGTTGATGTTGCCCCTGTTGTTTATTGTTATTGTTGTTATTAGTTTTGTCATTGCTGTCACTGTTGTTGGACTGGACAGAGAGAAATGCAAAGAGGAGGGAAAGACAGAGAGGAGGGGAAGACAGAAAGGAGGAAAGAAAGACAGACACGTGGAGACCTGATTCACGGCTTATGAAGCGCCGCCCCACCCCGCAGGGGCTCGAACTAGGATCCCTGAGCCCGTCCTTCTGCTTCAAGCCAAGTGTGCTTAATGCAATGTGCTACCACCTAGTCCCTTCTGTCAAGATTCTTACACACACACACACACACCCCTTTTAGACAGGCCCCCACAGGACACTTCATTCTATTCCATGCATCTTGGCGGTGTTTGATTAGACCTGGTTTCCAGGGATGTCTGTAAAGCTGCTTCCAGAACTGATGAATGTGTGGGAAGAAGGACAAGGTGAGGCAGGTGTCGCTCCCCAGTTTGTGTGAGTCCTCTCTATCCTGCTGTGCAGTTGAAGGGAGCAGATGGTAGAGAGAGGAAGCATCCCCCCCATATCTCTGCCTGGCTGGTTGAGTGAAGACATCATCAGTCAGCCTTCAGTGAGTGGAACAGGAACTTGGGCCTTCAGCGCCTTGGTCCCCAGGCCTTCACACCCACAAGGCTCTGCATGGCTGCTTCCCTGTGTACTGGTTTAAGTATGACCTATTTGCCGGCTTCCCTGGAGGAACCCGGATACAGCTGGTGTCAGGATCACTGTTTGTAGGCCACTGTGTGCTGCAGTGACAGTGCCAGTGAGTGGGTGCCGGGCTGTGGCGCATCAGGTTAAGCGCGCGTGGCCCGAAGCACACAGACTGGCACAAAGATCCCGGTTCGAGGCCCTGGCTCCCCACCTGCAGGGGGTTGCGTCACAAGTGATGAAGCAGGTCTGCAGGTGTCTGTCTTTCTCTCCCCTTCTCTGTCTACCCCTCCTCTCTCCATTTCTCTCTGTCCTATCCAACAACAACAACAACAATGACGACAATAAACAACAAGGGCAACAAAAGGGGAAAAATTATTTAAAAAATTTAAAAAAAGAATGTCAGTGAGTGAAGAAGCCAGGTTGTGAGGGAGGAAGATGGGGCTGGTGGGGACCTCACCCACTAGGAGGCATCTCCTCTGACAGTATCACGAATGTGATTGGACAGATCTATGGGATGACATTTCAGTTCACAAGGTAGAAAACTGAGGTCTCAGCTAAGTGAGCTACCCTGAAGTGATAAAAGGCCAGTATCTAGGTGAGTTCACTTTTTTTTTTTTTTTGCCTCCAGGGTTATATCGCTGGGCCTCAGTGCCTGCACTATGAATCCACTGCTTCTAGAGGCCATTTTTTTCCCATTTTGTTGCTGCTGTTGTTATTTCTGTTGCTGGATAGGACAGAGAGAAATGGAGAGAAAAGGGGAAGACAGAGAGGGGGAGAGAAAGACAGACACCTGCAGACCTGCTTCACCGCTTGTGAATTGACCCCTTCTGCAGGTGGGGAACCGGGGGCTCAAACTAGGATCCTTGTGCCGGTCCTTGTGCTTAGCTCTTAACCTGGTGGGCTACCCACCTGGCCCTCTCTGAGTGCGCCCAGCATCACTGCTGAGCTTCCTGTCCTGGGAAGAGACTGGCACATGTCCACCTCTGTAAGGTCCTTGCACTCAGCTGACCTGACACCCCCAATTATGTCTCAGGACAACTGGTGAGTGGGGGAAGAAAAGGGAGCCGAATACTAGTACTGAAACACAGAGGTGGGAGTCCATTCTCTGCTTCCCTGATACCTGGCCTGTGCCCATTTCTATGCCATCTTCAGACAGGAGGTTTCTCTGACTTCTGTGTCTTGGGATTTCTGTCTGTGTGTAGGGAATTCACTGCAAGTCTGGATACTTTCTCTTGGAAAGTGAGAGAAGAGAACCACGTGGACACTGAGGTCAGTGGGCTATGCAGTGGCTTTTAGATTATGCTCTCCCCCTTCATTATACAGGAGAAGGGGTCAACAGGGCCCGCCCTAATGAGAGTCTCCACTTCCTAACCTAGTCGTGAGAGGAAGCAGTCAGCCTTATGGTGGCTTAGATCATGGCCCAGGCTGAACCACAGGGCAGAGAGGACACCGAGAAGAAGCTAGTGATTCTGCTCGAACAGGCTGGGTGCCAGGCGCTCTCCTGAGAGGAACAGCCATTGTGAGAGTGGATGAGGTGGGAGCCCACTTCAGGGGCTGGGGGACTATTTCTGGGGTGAAACGGTATGATGGATTGATACCTTCTGGCTATCATCCTGAGAGATGATTTGCTTCCCACTAACTCCATGTCTGCAGAATACTATGGACTCCTATTCCATTGTAACATATGCTCTCAACCAGGTGCGCCACTGCCCAGCCCCTGGGATTCCTATTCTGAAGACCCAGGGACTTCCACCTGTTTTTATTCATTTTCTGCAAATAAAGGCTGGTTCACAGTCTATGTCTGCAGTTTTTTTTTTTTTTTTTTGTCTCCAGGGTTATTGCCAGGGCTCTGTGCCTGCACCACAAATCCACTGCTCCTGGAGGCCTTTTTTTTTTTTTTTCCCTTTTGTTACCCTGGTGTTTTACCATGGTTGTGGTCATTATTGTGGTTGTTACTGATGTTGTCGTTGTTGGCTAGGACAGAGAGAAATGGAGAGAGGAGGGGAAGACAGAGCAGGGGAGAGAAAGACAGACACCTGCAGACTTGCTTCACCGCCTGCGAAGCGACTCCCCTGCAGGTGGGTTGCTCTGCTTTCAGTACAACACTTGGGAGCAGGATGTGGATGGTCCAGCAGTGCCTGGGATGCGTCCTCCCTTCGTCTTTCAGAAGCTTTCTTATCCAGTGTCGCACTGCCCTGCCCGTGGCCATGTGGCAGGAGAGAAGCTGTTATTCTCCTGATACGCTCAAGGTGGGAGCGATGCTATTAACAACCCATAATTACAGGACTGATAACTGTAAAGTTGGGCTTGAAAACCAGCTTTCCAACTTCTGATCCACAGACCCTTTGCACCATGATCACATTTAGGAAATAGTTGAGAGGTGTCAGTTGGGCACATACTTTACAGTATGCAAGGGCAAGGGTTCAAGGCCCCAGTACCTACCTGCAAGGGGAGGGGTGTTTTAAGAGCAATAAAGCAGTGCTGAGGGGTATCTTTCTCTCTGTCTCCCCTCCATCTCGGAATTTCTCTCTGTCTACCAAATACATAAAATATTTAATGGGGCCGGGTGTTAGCTCACCGGGTTAAGGGCACATAGTTGAAAGCACAAGGATCCAGGTTGGAGCCGTGGGCTCCTTGCCTGCAGAGGGATCACTTCACAAGTGGTGAAATAGGCCTGCACATGTCTATCTTTCTTTCTTTCTCTTTCTCTTTCTCTTTCTCTCTCCCTCTCTCTCTCTCTCTCTCTCTCTCTCTCTCTCCCTCTCCCTCTCTCCCTCCCTCCCTCCCTCCCTCTGCCTTCCCCTCCTCTCTCCATTATTCTCTGTCCTATCCAACAAATAAAATATTTAATTAGTGGTCCAGAAGGTGGCACGGTGGATAAAGCATTAGACTCTCAAGCATGAGGTGTTGAGTTCAATCCCCGGCAGAACATGTACCAGAGTGATGTCTGGTTCTTTCTCTCTCCTCCTATATTTCAAAAATAAATAAATAAATAAATAAAATATTTTTAAATGTATTTAATTAAGGGAGGCAGGTGGTAGCACACCGGGTTAAGCTTATACAGTGTGAAGTGCAAGGAGCAACACAAGGATCTGGGTTCAAGCCCCAGTTTCCCCACCTATGGGGGGGGTTGCTTCCCAAGCTGTGAAGCAGGTCTGCAGGTGTCTGTCTTTCTCTCCCCCTCTCTGTCTTCCCCTCCTCTCTCCATTTCTCTCTGTCCTATCCAACAATGACGACATCAATAACAACAACAACAATGGGGAGAAAATGGCCTCCAGGAGCAGTGGATTCCTACGTAGTGCAGGCACCAAACCCCAGAGATAACCCTGGAGGCAAAAGCAATTAATTTTAAAAAATAAGGGGGAATAAAAGAACCAAAATTCAGAGCAGCTAGTTGCATCAAGAATGTAGAAAGTCTGCCCTCACCTGCTTGTATTCTAACCTTACCGGTTTAAACCTGTGCATGCTTACTGAGGAGCACAGTGGGCCATGCGCCCAGAAGGCAGGAATCAGGGACCGAGTGCCACCTCACCCTGTAGCTGACATCCTCCAGGACAGCTGCAGTGCCCACGGGAGACCCGGCCTGCCACAGCGTCTCCTTGATGCTGCAGCCGTAGAGGAACACGTTCTTCTTCTGGGAGTGGCCATGGAAGTCGCAGAAGACCTGGGCCCCAAGAGAGAGTGAGCTGGGTTAGGCTGACTCTTGTCTGGGTGATGATAACGGTAACATGCAGCCCTGTGTCTGCTGGTGGCTCCTGGAAGATCTGTGATTTTTTTTAATAGTCTCAATCAGTCCATGATTGCGCCCTCAAAAGGACTCAGATAAGAACAAAATGCCCAGGAAAATGTTTGGGAATCAGTGATGTCCCAGGAGAAGGCCAGCGCATCCCAGATACCACCAAGAAAGCGAAAAGGCGAAAGGAGAAATGACATGTTTTCAAAACACGTGTCCAGCCCTTGTGACACAGCGTGTGCCACGGCCAACGGGACGTGACTGGCTGGAGAGGGTGTCAGTCTGATGGGCTGAAGCTACTTTCAAGTGGCCACCAAGTCCGACCTTCTTTGCCCCCGCGCGAAGCGTGACTGAACACTGGGGCAGAAGGCGGGTCCTGAGAGCTGGTAGAGATGGCACGGGTGTGGCGTTTATCCCTGGACTTGGACACATGAGAATTTTCACCCTGCTAGTGGCCTTTCCATGATCTGGCTAATGGCTGACTCTTACCCCTGATTTTCCCAGTGCCTTCTGCTGGACACACTGATCCCAGTTGAGGCTTCCTAGGACCCGCCAGACTGCTGCTGACTGGAACGATATGAACACGTGGGGCTGAGCTTTGGCTGACTATTCCTGGGCTTATGAGACTGCCTTATCTCCCCCTGCCTGTCACTTCTTATTTAATGGTGCCTAATATATTAAAGTGCCTTCCAATTAATTTTCGTCATCCAGTGAGTGACTCGCACAGATCTGCTTTCTCCACATATATCAATGTCTATGTATTCACAAGAAAATGAAACAGTCTAATGTGTAAGAACTTATTTACTTTTTAAAAATTTTTAATAGTTGTTTATTCCCTTTTGTTGCCCTTGTTTTATTGTTGTAGTTATTATTGTTGTGATTGATGTCGTTGGATAGGACAGAGAAATGGAGAGAGGAGGGGAAGACAGAGAGGGGGAGAGAGAGACAGACACCTGCAGACCTGCTTCAGGTGGGGAGCCAGGGGATTGAACCGGGATCCTTATGCCGGTCCTTGCGCTTTGCACCACGTGTGCTTAACCCGCTGTGCTACCGCCCGACTCCCCTTATTTACTTATTCACAAGAGAGAGGGAGGGCAGGAGCGGGGGACAGAGTACCACTCCATTCTGGTATGCTGGTACCAGAGTTGCGCCTGGGTTTTCTGGGGCCTCGGGCTGGCAAGTCTGGTGCTCTCGGGCTTAACTATCTCACCAGCCTGCGATGAATTTTTAGAATGTGTTTCTTGTGAGTTGCAGAGGGACTCTCACGAGTAGAAAACCCAGGGCTCCATTCTCCACATGCAGCACCAGGTATAGAACCCAGGGCCCCAGGCGCGCAAGTCCTGAACTCTAGCCATTCAGCAGTCTCCCTAGCCACCTGAAACCCTATCTTTAGATGGGCATTAAAAACAAAAGTCCAAGTGGTTACTAAGCAGATGAAAACATACTCAACCTCATTAATATTAAAGACATTATGACTGGAGCACTGCAATGTGAAGTCACGGCCTGGAAAGGGTTTCGAGAAGCATGAACATGTGTTGTTAAAATTCGGAGGCTCTAGCTGGCCAGGCTAGCTTCACGGGCGGGTAACAGAGACGCGGAGACAACGGCTGGGCAGGGAAGCTGTATTTCTTTATTCAGGAACAACGATTCATAAACTAAGACAAACTAATCACCAAACAGAACTCTGCTGTCTCTTTGTGGCGGCACAAGCACTCTCTCTAACTCTGGAACTCAGGAACCCTCTGGGGTTCTTTGGGGCGGGGCCAAGCGGGCCCGCGAAATTAGCAGGACTGATCCAATTTTCTTGGCGGGGGAGATCTAGAACAACCCAATGTAAAGCATACAACAATTCCCCCTTTTCTTTTTAACTAAATGACTACAGTATCAAGGGTGTGGGGTGAACAGAAACCTATATCGTACAGGCATTTTTAAAAAAGAAACTGGCACAAACATGGAGAAACATGTAAGCAAGTAACAAGAAGCAGTGTGCTGCCAAGGGAAGGCCTGAGGGGGCCTTTGTTGCCTCTGTGGGCAAAACTTTATCAGCTTAAAAAAAACATTTCTTGCCTCTGGGGGGCTACTTGCCTCGACAGACATTTGCATGGGGGTGGGGAACGGCCTAGAGTCCCAAAGGCAGCTGGCTGCAATTTACTTACTATGAAACAAAACTTGTTATTAGCATAACCACAGCACAATTAACGTTTTTAATAGAGAAGGAATTTGAGACTTTTATATATCAACAACGTCTTTTAACCTTTTGTTACACCCATTCAAGATGGAGTCACACCCTAGGTGTGCTCAGGAAAGGAAACCTCAGGCATGAGAATAATTAGCATAACCATTGTGCGATCTACCATTTCTAATAGAGAAGGTAATGGAGAGTTTTACATATCAACAAGTCTATTTAACCTTTTGTTTAGACCAACTTAGTTAAAATATACTGATTGTTAACTAATTTTTACCTCAGACTTTAAATGTAAGTTAATTTTATCTTTATGAGAATTATGTTGAAAACCTTTTTCATTTAACTGTGACTAGTAAGAATTTAGCCTTAAAGTTACTGTTTACCAAACTTTAAACATACACATAAACATGGTCATTAATACACAAGGAGAGAAACCTTTGTTATGAAGACATGTCATGCCCCAGTGACAATCCTGCTGGTGGAGGAGGAGGAGCAGGGGGAGGAAGAGGAGGAGGAAGAGGAGGAGGAGAGAGAGGAAGGAAGGAAGGAAGGAAGGAAGAAGGAAGGGAAGGATGGAGGGAGGGAGGGAGAAATCAAGCAAGCACATGGAAATCTAGGACCCAGCCTGAGGAAGCCCAGAATCCCTACCTCTACTTGAGGAAACAATTGAGGAGTGGCCTACTAAAGTCAATACACACATATCCTGGAACCTTTTTAACAGAACTGAGCAGCCTCAGATATTAAGACTGCACCCAACTGGACTACGTTTACTAACCGAAAGCTAAAGGACAGCACACTCCTTCAACAGAATGCAGCCCAGCTAGACACACGACTATGTCTGCTTTCTTCCCGTTTCCCTGTAGGAACAGGGAGGCGAAACTGAAGGTGACAGAAATCACAGGGCAGTTTACTATTGTCTGTCTGTTGGACCCGGGTTGCATGGGGGTGGGGGGGCTGAGTTCCTCCATTTCCTTTGGTGCTTAAGGGGCTTTTTTATTTTATTTTTTTAAATATTTATTTATTTATCTCCTTGTGTTGCCCTTGTTGTTTTATTGTTGTAGTTATTCTTGTTGTTACTGATGTTGTCATTGGATAGAACAGAGAGAAATGGAGAGAGGAGGGGAAGACAGAGAGGGGGAGAGAAAGACAGACACTTGCAGACCTGCTTCACAGCCTGTGAATTGACTCCCCTGCAGGTGGGAAGCCGGGGGCTTGAGCCAGGATCCTTATGCTGGTCCTTGTGCTTTTCACCACCTGCACTTAACTCGCTGAGCCACTGCCCGACTCCCTGGGGGCTTTTTTATTTTGCAAGAAGCCCTCAGGCTGTATAGCCATAATCTGAGTGCCTAAAATTAACACAGGAAACACACACACACACACACACACATGCACGCACGCATGAACGTATTTCAAAGAGACGGCAGTTCTGCTGTGGTAGTAAGGTTATTTCCTTAGGTTTCTTATTTCTAGACATGTAGCCTTTGAGAAGGAAGTTACTGATGCAAAGTAGGTGACTGACACTGTTTGCTGAATTTATTCCTACAGAACCAAGAACAAAGGCCAGGAGAAATCTGAGTGTTACAGATCACGGGATTTGCATGCCCGAGGCCTGAGACCCCACAGGTCCTAGGTTCAATACTGAGCACCACAGCAGACCATAACTGAGCAGTGGACTAAGCTCTGTCATTGGAATTAAATAAATTCTTCTTTTGTTCCAACCAAGGTTATTGCTGAGGGCTTGGTGATGACACTATGAATCCACGATCGCTGGTGGCCATTTTTTCCTTTTTTGTTTCCCCTAATTTTTTTTTATTAGATATGACTGAGAGATATTGAGAGAAGACAGAGAAAGGGAGAGAAAGAGAGAAAACCTGAAGACCTACTTCACTGCTCTTGAAGTGGATGCCCTGCAGGTGGGAAGTGGGGACTTGAACCTGGGTCCTTGTGCTTGGTAGCACCTGTGCTT
>NW_026647760.1:0-39314 GCF_950295315.1 Erinaceus europaeus
GGACATGCCCCGTTCTGTGGCTTCTGGGGTTCGGCTCTATTTGGGCTGTTGTGTGTCTCCCTGAGTGGCCCGTTTCCTGTCCTGGGTCCTTGGCTCCCCTGCCCACAGAGTGAGGAGGGCCGTGGCCAGGCGGGTGGAGGGACAGGGGGCCAAGGCCACCTGCCAGCACCTGCCACTCTGCTGGGCATCCCCAGACCCCTCACTGTCTCAGTGTCCCTGTCCTTCTGTCCTGTCTCAGTGTCCCTGTCCCTCTGTCCTGTCTCAGTGTCCCTGTCCCTCCGTCCTGAGTGTCCCTCTGTCCTGAGTGTCCCTGTCCCTCTCTCCTGAGTGTCCCTGTCCCTCTGTCCTGAGTGTCTGTGTCCCTCTGCCCTGCCTCAGTGTCCCTGTCCCCTCACTGAGTGTCCCTGTCCCTCTGTCCTGAGTGTTTGTGTCCCTCTGCCCTGCCTCAGTGTCCCTGTCCCTCTGTCCTGCGTGTCTGTGTCCCTCTGTCCTGCCTCAGTGTCCCTGTCCCCTCACTGAGTGTCCCTGTCCCCAGGTGTGCGGTGTGTGAGGCCCCGGCCATGGTGATGGCCGTCCACAGCCAGACCATTCAGATCCCGCCCTGCCCCAGTGGCTGGTCCTCTCTCTGGATCGGCTACTCCTTCGTCATGGTGAGCAGGCCCTGCCGCCCCACCCCGACCCCCGGCTCCCCCCACCCCGACCCCCGGCTCCCCCCACCCTGATGGATGAGACCGGAGACCGGGGGGCCGGGGATGAGCTTCCCCAGGCGTGTGGGGTCCGCACCCGGGGAGGGGGGCCCGGGAGGAGATGCCTGAGTCTGCCGCCCCCCAGCACACCAGCGCGGGAGCGGAAGGTTCCGGACAGGCCCTGGCGTCTCCGGGCTCGTGTCTGGAGGAGTTCCGAAGTGCCCCCTTCATCGAATGCCACGGCCGCGGCACCTGCAATTACTACGCCAACGCCTACAGCTTCTGGCTGGCCACCGTGGAGAGGGCCGACATGTTCAGGTGGGCGGCCGGCCCCCCGACGCCCGAGCCCCAGCCTCCCCCGAGGCCCCCGTTTCATCTTGATTCTATTTTCCTGCCGGTCGGTCAGCGTCTGAGCGAGACCAGCGGACGGTCGTGGCTCCTTCTCACGTCCCTCCCTGAGCAGCTCCGACACTGTGCACTCGGCCTTTGACTTTTATCTGTGGGTGTTAAAGACAGACAGGCACATGGAGAGGGCCGGGGAGGCAGAGGGAGAGGGACAGAGACACCCACCCACCGCCCGGCTCCACCATTTGTAAAGCTTTCCCCCTGCAGGTGGGGGCCAGGGGCTCGAACCCGGGTCCTTGTGCACTGAAATGTGTGTGCACCACCACCTGGCCCCACAGAAACGTTGCTAAAATTTGTTTTAATCAGAATTCTCAAGAGCCCTGCTGAGCCCTGGCTGATGGTAGTACTGGGGCTTGAACCCACCACCTCGGTGCCCCAGAGCCTCAGGCAGGAGAGACTCTTGCAGAACCTTCATGCTGTTTCCCCAGCCCAGTCTGATCCTTTTTGACTGCAGGGTAGCATCTCATATCTCTACATCCAGTGCCTTCTACCTTTGTTTTATTTATTTATTTAATTTATTTTCCCTTTGTTGCCCTTGTTGTTTTTTTTTTTTACTATTGTTTAGTTATCATTGTTGTTGTTATTGATGTCGTCGTTGTTGGATAGGACAGAGAGACATGGAGAGAGGAGGGGAAGACAGAGAGGGGGAGAGAAAGACAGACACCTGCAGACCTGCTTTACCGCCTGGGAAGCGACTCCCCTGCAGGTGGGGAGCCGGGAGCTCGAACCCGGATCCTTAAGCCGGTCCTTGCGCTTTGTGCCACCTGCGCTTAACCCGCTGCGCCACCGCCCGCCTCCCCTTCTTTTTTCTTTTTAACAATTCACAAAGAAGCATACATAGTTGTTTTATCGACTGCCTTTTATTTACTTTTTAAAATTGCCACCAGGGTTATCCCTGAGGCTCAGTACTGGCACTACAGATTCACCGCTGCCAGTGACCATTTTCCGTTCCTTTCTTTCTTTTTGATTAGGACAGAGAAATAGAAAGGAGAGGGAGATAGAGAGGGAGAGAGACAGACAGACACCTGCAGTCCTGATCCACTGCTCGCGAAGCTTCTCCCCTGCAGGTGGGGAGCCGGGGGCTCAAACCGGGATCCTTACGCCGGTCCCTGCGCTTCACGCCACGTGCGCGCCGCCCGACTCTCAGTTTTTGTTCTTTTAACCAGAGAGCCCTGCTCAGCTCTGGCTGACGGTGGGCCTGGGGATTGAACCTGGGGCCTCAGAGCCTCCGACAGGAGAATCTGTTTCCATAACCACTGGTGCTGTCTCCCCCGGCCACAGCCTCATCATTTTTGAGTGCAGAGTAGTATTCCACCACACGTCTCCTAATTCCGTCACGTGTCTGGGGGCGTATGCTCAGCTTGAGTCCCCATCTGGGTGGGTGTGGACAGGGAGGAGGGCGCCCAGACCTCGGGCCGGCGAGGTGGGGGGCTCCCTGACCACCCCTCCCCCGCGTGTGTCACAGGAAGCCCACACCATCCACTCTGAAGGCCGGAGAGCTGCGGACTCACGTCAGCCGCTGCCAGGTCTGCATGCGGAGGACATAGCGGCCGCCGCGGCTCCCCACATGGTGCTACCCCTGCCCGCCCGCCGCCCCCGGGGACCTCACTGCCCCCGAACCCAGGTGCCTCCAGCCACCTCACTAACACCACGCTGCCCGGGCCGCCCCCCACGTCACGACCCATCCCGGAACCAAAGGGTGCTAGGAGGCGGGGGGCAGCCCGGCCGGGCCAGGGCGCCCTGCTCTGTACTCTGCCCGTGGGCCCCCCTCCCTCCCCGGCGAGACTCGTGTGTTTACGTCACCGTCCGACCGTCCCCGTCCCCCCCTCGAACCCTGCTCCTCGGGCCACGCCACTCCCGCCGACGGAGGCCCAGGCGACTTATGTATAAATAAATAAGTAAATAAATAAATACGCCCCTAGTAATTTATATAGAGGCCGGCCGCTCGGCCCCGCTGTCCACCCCGGCCACTGCTGAAATAAAGCTTTGTGGTGTCCTCTCCGCAACGCCTGGTCCTTTGCGAGCGAGCGGGCGAGCCCCCCGCCGGGTCCCGTCCCCCCTCCAAGCCAGGCGGTGGGGTGGGGGGCCAGAGCCGGGCTCCAGACGCGGGCCCCGGGGGCGCCCTCCCGGCTCACTCTGTGCTCCAGATCGTGAGGGGTTTAGAGTTCAGACACCAGTCGCAAAAAAGTAAATCCCGGAGACCTGTGCGGGCCTCCGGGCGCAGGCCCGGCCCCCCAGCCCCGCACACCTCTGCGGAGACTCCCCCCCCCCCCCCGGACTCCACTCTCCCGACTTGCCACCTCCTCAGAGTCTCCAAAACAGCCCTTATAAACAAGACTACTAAAGCCTTCGGTGTAACTCCCTGAAATGTGTATTTCTTAGACGTTCAGATTTGTAATAAAACCATTTGTATAAAAGCTAAGCGTCCACGGTTTGTCACGGGAGGGAGCGCTGGGCTGTGGGCAGAGTCAGACCGGGGGTCGAGTGCGGGGCGCCACGTCAGAGGCAGCACAGCAAGAGAGTCTGGATGGCGAGGACACTGGCCTTCCTCTCCGTGCTTCCTTCCTTTCTTCCCCGTCTATCTCTCCATCCATTCACTTTTCATCTCTCCTTTTACATATCCCTCCACCCATCCACTTATCCATGCGCTCACTTAATCAGGTATCCATTATCCGTCCATCCATCCACTTATCCATCATCCATCCATCCATCCATCCATTCATCCATCTATCCATGCATACACCCACCCACCCATCCATTCATCCATCCATCTGTCCATCCACCTACTACCCATCCATCCATTCATCTATCCAGCCACCTATCCATCCATCTATCCTCTATCCACCACCCATCCATACATATATCCATACATCCATGCATCAATCCACTTATCCATCCACCCCCCCATCAATCCACCTATCCATCAACCCATCCATCCATCCACTTACCCATCATCTATCCACCTATCCATCAACCCATCCATCCATCCACTTACCCATCATCTATCCATCCATCCACTATCCATCCATCCATCCATCCATCCATCCATCCATCTACCCACTGTCCATACATCCACCCATCCATTCATACACTCATCCATCCATCAGTGAATCCATCCATCCATGAATCACATCCACCCATCCATCCACCCACCCATCCATCCATCACCCACCCATTTATCCACCCATCCACCCTACACCCACCCGAGCCCTCACCCCTGCTGCGCCTGCGGGTGCCACACAGCGTCTGTCTGTCCTCAGGCTGAGCCGAGATGAAGCCAAGTCCCAGGCATCTGCCCTGCACTGGGGCCCTGGGGCTTCAGGACAGACGTGTGTGTGCAGTGGACAGATGGGGAAGTGGGCGCCTGACGCCTCACCAAGGGAGGAGAGGCTCGAGCCGGGACCCTCACCATGGTGGTCCAGGCTTCCCTGGGGTCGCCCAGCACTGTCCTCGGGGGTGAGGGCAGGCTGCCCAGGGAGACGCCATGTCGCCGAGAGAGTCGGGGGGGGGGGGGGCGGCATGAGGCACGGCCGGGGCCAGAGCAGGGTCCCAGCTCTGCTGAGGGGCCTGGGTATCCGTGCCGGATGCAGTCGGCCCAGTGTGCACAGAAGTCACCGGGGGCCAGCCCCGCATCTTAGAGTCTCTCGCTCCCGGTGGAGACCCGACCCGTGACCAGGCACAGCTGGGACAGGACAGACGCACGGGGGGACAGACAGGCTCCATGTTGTGAGCTGCAGAGAGATGTGCTCCATTCCTGAGAATCATCACGTGGGCTAGCTCTCAGCCAGGAAGGCAAACCACCGGTTCTCCCTCGCTCGTTCAAGAGACGACACGATATAGGCAAGAGACACCGGGGAGAACTGGGACACTCTCGTTTAATGGCAGGAGAACGTGGGTTTAAATAGGAATTCAGACAAAGATCATTTTTCAAACACGTCAGGAATCACAGGTTTCTTAAAGGTCAGCTTGCTCCTATGGTAGGGGGCTGGTATGACAGGAATGGATGAGACACATAAAGGTCAAGACAATTATTCTCCATGATGCAAGCAACTTAATTATCCAAAGGTATTTGAGAGAAACATAGGGGTTAAACCAGCAGGGCGAGACAGAGAGAAGATAAACAGAGCATGGTAGGCATCAGAGCCATAAGGAAATAAAGTTTGGAGTCTCACTGACTGATGTCAGAGAGGTGTGTGATGGAGTGTGCTTTCTCTAGTGATCAAAAGTGAGGTGACTGTGAGAACTCTGGGAGACTATGTGAACTTTGAATGAACCTTAAGGCAGGCGGACATGTGGCCTGCAGTCAGTGGGGAGAGGCAGTGAGGTCTCTGTGGGCTTGAGAGTCTGGAAGGGAAGAACTGAGTTTGAGAGACTGCTTTTCCCCTTTGCTCATCTCGATGAGAGAGGCTAACAAGGGGATATCTTCTCAGACCTCCATCCTAGATGGGGGGAGTTTTCCCTAAGCTTTATCAAGCTTACACAGAGCCCCACAGAGATGAGAAGCCAGAGCGTCACACAGTGCAGGCATGGGTGGGGCCTGGGCTTCAACCAGGGGCCAAGGGCATGCAGGCCCTGTGCTCTGACACTGAGCTATCTCTCTCTCCAGCTCTGGGGTCTCAGGTACGCAGGCCCTGTGCTCTGATGCTGAGCTATCTCTCTCTCTCCAGCTCTGGGGTCTCAGGCACGCAGGCCCTGTGCTCTGACGCTGAGCTATCTCTCTCTCTCCAGCTCTGGGGTCTCAGGCATGCAGGCCCTGTGCTCTGATGCTGAGCTATCTCTCTCTCTCCAGCTCTGGGGTCTCAGGCACGCAGGCCCTGTGCTCTGACGCTGAGCTATCTCTCTATCCCAGCTCTGGGGTCTCAGGCATGCAGGCCCTGTGCTCTGATGCTGAGCTATCTCTCTCTCTCCAGCTCTGGGGTCTCAGGCACGCAGGCCCTGTGCTCTGATGCTGAGCTATCTCTCTCCCAGCTCTGGGGTCTCAGACATGCAGGCCCTGTGCTCTGATGCTGAGCTATCTCTCTCCCAGCTCTGGGGTCTCACGCACGCAGGCCCTGTGCTCTGACACTGAGCTATCTCTCTCTCCAGCTCTGGAGTCTCGGGCACACAGGCCCTGTGCTCTGACGCTGAGCTATCTCTCTATCCCAGCTCTGGGGTCTCAGACATGCAGGCCTTGTGCTCTGACGCTGAGCTATCTCTCTATCCCAGCTCTGGGGTCTCAGACATGCAGGCCCTGTGCTCTGACGCTGAGCTATCTCTCTCTCTCCAGCTCTGGGGTCTCGGGCATGCAGGCCCTGTGCTCTGACGCTGAGCTATCTCTCTCTCTCTCCAGCTCTGGGGTCTCGGGCATGCAGGGCCTGTGCTCTGATGCTGAGCTATCTCTCTCCAGCTCTGAGGTCTCAGGCACGCAGGCCCTGTGCTCTGACGCTGAGCTATCTCTCTCTCCAGCATCCTGCCCCCCTGCAGCATCCTGGTCCCCCCCCCCGCAGGCATCCTGGTCCCCCCCCCCGCAGGCATCCTGGCCCCCACATCCTGGCCCCAGGTCACCTGCCCCCAGCGGCACTGGCATCTCTGGCTGCCTGCGCCCAGGCCACTCACCCGGGCTCGCTGCTCCCCATGCCGGGCAGGATGGAGTCATTCTGTCAGGAAGCCTCCCTCCAGAGGCCCCCAGAGCCCGGTGCCCATGGGACTCACCTGGGGAGATGTCAGAAACCCCCACCCCTGAAACCCCCCTGGGGGAAGGACGCCTGCCCCCCCTCCACCCTCCACCCTCAGGCCAGACAGTCTGTGACCTCTCAGACCTGTTTCCTTTTTCTTTTATTTGTGAGTTAATACTGATCTGTAAAATCATGAGAGAACAGGGGTGTGACTCAGCTCCGGCCCAGCCCCAGAGCTCCGTGTCCCCATCCCTCCACTGGAAACTGCAGTGGTTCTCCCAAGCTCACACACATGGCTGACTGTTATTCCTACAACCGTCTGTATTCATATAGATTTGCCCCCCCATGGACCCATCTCTCTTCCTTTCCAAGTCACACCTGCACCTGTCACTCCACCCAAATGCCCCTCCCTTTGTCCTTCTCTCTCCGGGTCCTGATGGTGTTCAGAGCCCTCTGGTCATCCCCTGACATTTCTCCCCCTCTGGGAATATGGACCCAAATTCTTTAAAAAATTTTTTTAAACCAGCGTACTGTTCAGCTCTGGCTTATGGTGGTACGGGGGATTGAACCTGGGGCTTTGGAGCCTCAGCCTCAGTCTGTTTGCATAACCATTATGCTATCTACCCTCTGCCCTGGACCCACATTCTTTATGGGGAGCAGAAGGTGGGAGTTCTGGCTTCTGTCACTGCTTCTCCACTGGACATGGGTGTTGGCAGGTGGATCCACACCCCCAGCCTGTGTCTGTCTGTCCCTAGTGGGGCAGGGCTCTGGGGAGGGGAGGCTCCAGGACACATGGGTGAGGGCGTCTGACTTGTTTCTGGAGAAAAGATGCTCATTCAAACTGTCTTCTTCTGTCTGAAATTTCTAGTGGGTCAGGAGGAAGGTCATCTGGCAGAGTCTAGGGTAAAGGGCACAAGGCCCCGGGTTTGAGCTCCTGGCCACCACATGGCCGCCGCAGAGGTGAAGCCTCACAGGCAGCAGAGCAACAGAGAAAGAGACGCCTTTAAACATGATCCTGACCAGCCATGACATCATCTCCACAGGCGATGACTTGGGTCCACCTGCGTATCAGATGCCAGGCTCAGGGGAAAAAAACACTAGTATCACCACAGGCCCTTTGGAATAGAACTAAAATATGCCTACTAGCTATCTACAGAATGGAGGACCCCCCCCAACTCTTTATCTGCGCTATTCCAGTCTTTAGGTTCATGATTGGTCAGCAATTTGTTTGGCTTTGTGTTGTTTTAACCAGGCTGGCTTTACAGGCGGGTAACAGAGACGAACAGGGACACACGGCTGGGCAGTGAAGCTGTTTTTCTTTATTCATGAACAACGATTCATAAAACTAACCCAAACCAATCACCACACAGAACTGTCCTGCATCCTTCTCCCCCGGTGGCCGCACCAAGAACTCTCGAATTACTTAGCATAGGGGGCGGGGAGAAAGAGAGGCGCGAAACTAGCAAGGGCCAAACCAATTCTCTCAGAGGTGGGGGTGGGGGGAGACCAAACCAATGTGAAGCATACCAACAATTCCCCCTTTTCTTTTTAACTAAATGACCACAGTATCAGGGGTGTGGGGTGAACAGAAACCTATATCGTACAGGCATTTTCAAAAAAGAGACTGGCACAGACATGGAGAAACATGTAAGCGGGCAACAAGAGCCAGTGTGCCTGAGGGGGACCTTTTTTTGCCTCTGGGGGGCGATACTTGCCTTGACGGGCATTTTTTAGCATGGGGTCGGGGGACGGCCTAGAGTCCCAAGGCAGCTGGCTGCAGTCAGTCTTTGAGAAACCCAGCAGCATAAAGGGAAGCTGCAAAGTGTCCCAGAGGTGTCCCAGCGAGTCCGATAGAAGTGTCAGTCCAAAGCAGATGTCCACGGAACAATCACAGGGGGTGGAACGTGTATGAGGAAGGTCAGCTGCTGGAATTCCGCTTTTTCTGTAGAGAACTTGACAGCTGCAATTTGTTAGATCTATACGAATTTAGATCTATACTGTCTTAGTTGTTGGGGGAGGTCACCATCCGGAGGTGGCCTCCCGCACAGCTCCACTTCTAGGAATTGTAGGTTGCCATCACTGCACGAATCTCTGCATATTTTAGCTTTTCTGACTTCAGAGCCGAGTTGAGGATCTCGGCCAGGGGGCCCAGTTTCGGCAGGGAGCTTGCGGTCTCCGGGTGGTCCGGGATCTGCCCAGACTTCATAGCAGGAGGGCGGGCGGGCCAGCAGTGCAGAAGGCGTGGGCTGAGGTGCCCTGGGGTGGCGGCCATGATGGGCTGCAGCCTTGCTCCCAGTGGCTGAGCAGCGTGGTGAGAGCCCATGCCCAATGTCCCACGCCACGCGGTGGAAAGCCAGTTCTTGCGGGCTGGCGTTGGGCTCCTGCGGGCTGGCGTTGGGCGGAAACCACAGAGTGGTCCACAGATAAATGTTCCAGAAACAGGGAAACAGTCTCGTGAAGAAAGAGCAGAGGCCTTTGGAGATGTCTTCACAAGCAGAAGAGAAAGCCATAGTATATAGGTAGCCAAATTGTCTTCACTTATCTGAGAGATGGGCAGGTCAGGTCCACGTGGGCGCCATATGTCGTTAATGTTCGGGGCTCTAGCAGGCCGGGCTAGCGTCACGGCGGTAGACAGAGACTTGGGGACACATGGCTGGGCAGTGAAGCTGTATTTCTTTATTCACGAACGATTCATAAACTAACCCAAACTAATCACCACACAGATCTGTCCTGCATCCTTCTTCCCCGGTGGCCGCACCAAGAACTCTCGAACTACTTAGCATAGGGGGCGGGGAGAAAGAGAGGCGCAAAACTAGCAAGGGCCAAACCAATTCTCAGAGGCGGGGGTCGGGGGAGACCAAAGCAATGTGAAGCATACAACAGCTTTGTATGTTAACTCTCTTTTCAGCCTCCAGGTTCCAGATGATACCGTGATGCCAACCAGACTTCCCTGGACAGACGACCCCACCAATGTGTCCTGGAGCTCCACTTCCCCAGAGCCCCATCTCATTAGGGAAAGAGAGAGCCAGGCTGGGAGTATGGATCCACCTGTCAACACCCATGTCCAGCAGAGAAGCAATTACAGAAGCCAGACCCCCCACCTTCTGCATCCCACAATCACCCTAGGTCCATGCTCCCAGAGGGATAAAGAATAGGAAAGCTATCAGGGGAGGGGATGGGATACGGCGTTTTGGTGGTGGGAAATGGGTGGAGTTGTCCCCCTCTTATCCTATGGTTTTGTTAATGTCTCCTTTTTTAAATAAATAAAAAAGAAAAAGAAATATGGTTCTGAGCCAGGTGTCCAATAACAAGTGAGTGGCTGAGCAAGCTGTGGTCTAGATACACCATGGAATACTACTCAGCTGTGAAGAAGGATGAAGTCACCTTCTTCCCCTCCTCTGGGATGGAGCTGGAAGGCATCCTGTGAATTGAGATCAGCCAGAGAGAGCAGAATGAAGACGGGCTGATCTCACTCATGGACAGAAGTGGAGAAATCAGAACAGAAGGGGACACACCAAACAGGATGTGGGCTGGGTTTGGTGTGTTGGCTAAAGTAAAGGGCTGGGGGGGGGGAGGGCTTTCAGGTCCTGGTGCTGATGGTGGAGGGGGACCTGGGCTGGGGAGGGGGAGAATGTTTTCAGAGAACTGAGACATGTCCCATGTGGACCAGCGACTGTATCTACTGTAAGCCCCCCCCCCCCCCATAAGCAAGACTGCAGGTGCCTGCCGGCTTAGTGGGGCCCCTGCCTGTCCCCGGCTCCTGGCCGAGCTGTGACTGGGGAGCCTTCCTGCAGGCTCGCGGCTCCTGTCTTCCTCTGATACTGGGTGTGGGCCCGCGTCAGCCGCTCGTCTCCGCGGCGGGGACCCGGGTCCACAGACCCGCCGGCGGCCAGCAGTGGGACCGGAGGAGGTGGGCCGTCCGGGCCTGCGGTGGCCACGGGCACTAAGGACCCAGCACCCCCAGCAGCGCCTTCTGAGGGCAGAGGGAGCCGGACACACTCACTCATCTGCAGTTTTTAAAAATAAATATTTAATTAATTTATTTATTAGTAGCTAGAGACAGAGAATTGAGAGGGGAGGGGAATAGAGAGACAGAGACATCTGCAGCCCTGCTTCACTACGCGTGACGCTTTCTTCCCTCAGTGGGGACCGGGGGCTTGAACCCGGGTCCTTGAGCTCTGTAATGTGTGCGCTCAGCCAGGTGCGCCCCACCCGGCCCAGTTTTGTTTGCATTTATTTATCCAGGGCGCATTTAGTCAGTTACTTAATGCCCCCGGGGTCAGCCCTGGGGCTCAGTGCCCGCGCCACCCACTGCTCCTCGCCGCCATTTCTCTCTCCTTTCCCTTGCTTCCTTTTTTTCAAGTGGCCATTTTTTCTTTTTCTTTCTTTCTTTTTTACAGTATTTATGTAAATGTACTGGCAGCAGGATGCAGAGATACATATAGAAACATCTGTTTATTCCAGTGACACTAGAGATTCCCTCGCCCTTCCTTCCTTCCTTCCCTTTCCCTTCCTTTCCCTTCCTTCCTTCCTTCCTTCCTTCCTTCCTTCCTTCCTTCCTTCCTTCCTTCCCTTTCCCTTCCTTTCCTTCCTTCCTTCCTTCCTTCCTTCCCTTTCCCTTCCTTTCCCTTCCTTCCTTCCTTCCTTCCTTCCTTCCTTCCTTCCTTCCTTCTTCCTTCCTTCCTGTCTCTTTCTTTTAAATTTCTTTATTGGGGAATTAATGTTTTACATTAGACAGTAAATGCAATAGTTTGTACATACATGACATTTCCCAGTTTTCCACATAACAATACACCCCCCACCAGGTCCTCTGTCACCCTTCATGGACCTGTATTCTCCCCACCCACCCACCCACCCCAGAGTCTTTTACTTGGGTGCCATACGCCAATTCCACTTCAGGTTCTACTTGTGTTTTCTCTTCTGATCTTGTTTTTCAGCTTCGGCCTGAGAGTGAGATCATCCCATATTCATCCTTCTGTTTCTGATTTACTTCACTTAACATGAATTTTTCAAGGTCCATCCAAGATCAGCTGAAAACGGTGAAGTCACCATTTTTTTTATAGCTGAGTAGCATTCCATTGTGTATCTAGACCACAACTTGCTCAGCCACTCATCTGTTGTTGGACACCTGGGTTGCTTCCAGGTTTTGGCTATGGGACATAGACTCCATGGAGTACTACTCTGCCATCAAAAGGACGAGACTGTGCCTTTTGAGACAAAAGGGACGGAACTGCAGGTGATGATGCTTAGTGAAATAAGATGGAACACAACGCCCAGATGTTTTCATTCATATGTGGACTCTATGAGCTGATTCACAAGAGCTTGCCAAAAAAAATAAAATCCTAACAAAATGGAAGCCAGCAAACTGTCAACCTTGTGAGAACTCCGGTGGTCCTCTGGGAGGTGGGAGGGGGACGCAGAGCTCTGGGGCGGGTGTGGGGTGGGACTGGACCTCCTAGTTGGACAACATCGTCGCCCATGTGACCGCAGATACAAGGAGCATTCCTTCTATGGCCGCTCGCTGGGTCCTGCTGTGGCTTGCCAGCAGACTAAACACCTCGGCTGATTCAGTCTGCAGTCTCGGCCGCCCTTCCCTCCTGGGAGAGGCAGCCCCCAGGGGCACCTGGACAGGGTGGAACTGGAGGAAGGGGCCAGGTAGGACGGCTCACCGGAGGGCACCATGCACCCCAGGGCCACGAGGGGGCAGCAGATGCCAGGAAAGCCTTGGGGCCAGCTCTGCGGGAACATGGGGTGGGGGCTGTGTGCTGGGACACGGTGTGGGGCTGAGTGCTGGGACACGGGGTGGGGGCTGAGTGCTGGGACACGGGGTGGGGGCTGTGTGCTGGGACACGGGGTGGGGGCTGTGTGCTGGGACACGGGGTGGGGGCTGTGTGCTGGGACACGGGGTGGGGCTGAGTGCTGGGGACACGGGGTGGGGGCTGTGTGCTGGGGACACGGGGTGGGGGCTGTGTGCTGGGGACACGGGGTGGGGGCTGTGTGCTGGGGACACGGGGTGGGGGCTGTGTGCTGGGACACGGGGTGGGGGCTGTGTGCTGGGGACACGGGGTGGGGGCTGTGTGATGGCACATGGGGTGGGGGCTGTGTGCTGGGGACACGGGGTGGGGGCTGTGTGCTGGGACATGGGGTGGGGGCTATGTGCTGGGGACACGGGGTGGGGGCTGTGTGCTGGGACACGGGGTGGGGGCTGTGTGCTGGGACACGGGGTGGGGGCTGTGTGCTGGGGACACGGGGTGGGGGCTGTGTGCTGGGACACGGGATGGGGGCTGTGTGCTGGGACACGGGGTGGGGGCTGTGTGCTGGGAGAAGGGGTGGGGGCTCTGTTCCCACTGAGATGACCCCGTCTACAAGTTCCCACCTCAGTTTCCAAGTCCCATTATGATTGTATTATATTTGTTATTATTATTGCTTCGTTTGTGTTATTTTCTCTGTAGCCCTTTTGAGCTCTGGCTCATGGTGGTGCTGGCGATGGAGGTTCTGGGACCTCAGAGCCTCTGGAAAGTCTTTTGCAGAACCACTGGCTGTTACTCCGGCCCCTCAGGAATGTATTTTATTTTAATGAGAGAGAGAGAGCCCAGAGCCCTGTTTAGCTCTGTTTGATGGTGGTGCTGGGAACTGAATCTGGAACCTCAGAGCCTCAGGCCAGAGAGTCTTTCTTCACCATCACTATAATGTCTCCCTGTGTCATTACTATTACTATTACACTTATAATAATACTGATCTTTATTATTGCTAGCTATTATTATTATTATTACTTTCCCCAGAGCCTATCCTGCTGTCTTCTGCAAAACCATTACACTGTCTCCACAGACGACTCCTCTATATTATTATTGTTGTTGTCAGAGCCCTGCCCAGCTGTGGCTGCTAATGGTGCTGGGAACTGAACCTGGGTCCTCAGAGCCCCAGGTGGGAGGGTCTTTTTAAGAAACGTGGCAGGAGAAGTCTGTGCGGGTGGTGCTTGGCACACATGCCGGTGAATCCACTTCTCCCGACCGCTGGCTCTCGGACTCGCTGAGGAGGGTCTGAGTCAGTGGTTTTCAGTCTTGGGGGCAGCGGCGAGGGGCCATCCCGCCCTCCTCCCCTCTGGGCCTGGTGGAGGGTGCTGGTAAGGTTGGGAGGGGAGGGAGCTGCTCCAGGTGCTTGGGTGTCTCTGGTGGGCGCGGGGACGGACGGCAGGCAGGGGTGATGCAGAGCTTGGGGTGTTTGACTCCTGGTGGGGGACACGCCCAGGGTGGGGGCTGCTTCCTGGATCCCGAGTCTTTGCCCGAGGCCTCTCGGGGGAGTCACCGGGCACCTGCAGCCAGCGACGGCCTTCCCAGACTCGGGCTGGGCGGCGTGCTCACGTGAGTGAGGGCCGGACACGGACGATGTTGGTGGAGGAAGAGCTGGAGACCCTTAAACACTTTTTTTTTTTTTTTTTGCTTTATTTGATTTTTCTTGTTTTTGGCAGGACGGAGAAATTGAGAGGAGGGGAGAAAACAGAGACAGAGACCTGCGGCCCTGCTTCACCACTCTTACCGCGGGTGGCGGCCAGGGACTCGAACCCAGGTCCTTGTGCCTGGTGACAGGTGTGGCCATCCGGGTATGCGTGGCCCGGCCCCCGCTTGCTCTTGTCATCATCATTTTTATCCAGGTCGGCCTCTGGGGCTCTCGTTCTGGCAGGAGGTGGCTCCTCCTGTGGTCGCTCTGCTCCTGCCCATCATGGTGTGGACGTGACCGCGGGCTGCCCTGCCAGAGCTTCACCCTCGGGCTCTCTTCCTGCTGTTGTCATTTCCTCTGGGTCAGACTGACAGCCCGTGGCACCTGGCCTCCTTCATAAGGACAGACACACACACACACACACACACACACACGCACACACACCTCAGGAGCTTTTAGACTTCCCACAGGGTGCTAGATACTGGCATTTCTTCTTCTCCTCCTTCTTCTTCCTTCTCCTCTTTTTATTTATTTATTTAAAGTGTTTTTTGATGATCTATTTTCCCTTTTGTTGCCTTTGTTTTTTTATTGTTGTTGTAGTTATTATTGTTGTTATTAATGTCGTTATCATTATTATTGTCGTTATCATTATTATTGTTGTTATTAATGTCGGTATCATCTGTTTTCCATCTACACCATGCCTCGGCCTCGCGTGAGCTTAATGTGCAGCTTGGCGATACGAGAATCCGGCATGAAGCCCAGCCAGTCTATCTTGGCGTTACTCTCGATCGCACTCTGTCATTTCACGAACATCTCATAAAAACTGCAGCAAAGGTGGGCGCGAGGAATCACATCATTGCAAGACTGGCCAGCTCCTCATGGGGCGCGAGCACTTCCACACTGCGATCATCATCTCTGGCATTATGCTATTCCACTGCAGAATACTGTGCCCCAGGATGGTTCCGTAGCCCCCATGTCCACTTGGTCGACTCCAAATTATATTCCTCCATGAGGATAATTTCTGGAACCATCCGTTCCACCCCGGTTCCATGGCTGCCAGTTCTTAGCAACATCGCCCCGCCAGATATTCGTCGGGATGCGGCATCATCTAAGTTCATTTCCCACGTCTACGCTCGACCGGACCTGCCAATATACGCGGATATCTTCGCCCACCCTGTCCAACGCTTGACGTCTCGTCACCCAATCTGGTCCCCTACACCTACACTGAACTTCTCTGTTCCAGTCTCTTGGAAACAGAGTTGGCAGTCAGCTGAGGTAAAGAACAAACACCTCATCACAGACCCCTGCAAGCGTCAACCCGGCTTTGACCTAGCACGTGATGATTGGGCCCTCCTCCATCGCTATCGAACAGGCCATGGCCGGTGCGCCGCTATGTTCCATCGCTGGGGAGCCAGAGACGACCCGAACTGCCCCTGCGGCTCCAGACAGACTATGACCCACATAGTCAACGACTGCCACCTCTCCAGATTCAAAGGAGGTCTCGAAACTTTACGTCAGGCTCAACCTGACGCTGTTGACTGGCTACGGAAGAAGGGCAAACGCTAGAAGAAGAATGTTGTTGTTGCATAGGACAGAGAGAAATGGAGAGAGGAGGGGAAGACAGAGAAGGGAAGAGAAAGACAGACACCTGCAGACCTGCTTCACCGCCTGTGAAGTGACGCCCCTGCAGGTGGGGAGCCGGGGGCTCGATCCGGGATCCTTTCACGGATCCTTTGCGCCACCTGCGCTTAACCCGCTGCACTACCGCCTGACCCCCCTTCTTCTTCTCCTTCTCTTCCTCCTCCTCTTTCTTTTTCTCCTTTTTAAAAAGACTGACCCGTGACTGATTGGCTGAGCTTGTGGGAGCCCTGTGTCTGTACTCTAGTCTGATCCCCCGCCCACGCTAAGCAGGGACGGTGGGGAGAGGGGCCGCAGCCCAGCTCTGTTTCTGTCCATCCTCACTGAAGGGCGCGTCCCTGCAGGCTCCTCTGATTGCCCTAGAGCCCAGGGAGTAACCACTAGGCATCCCACCCACCATCGCCAGAGCACTCAGGCAGGAGCAAGGAATTAGAGGGATACAGACTGGAAGAGAAGAGGTCAAATGCTCCTATTTGCAGATGACATGCTCGGATACAGAGAAAATCCTAGAGAATCCAGCAGGAAGTTCTTGGAAATCATCAGGCAATACAGTAAGGTGTCAGGCTACAAAATTAACATTCAGGTGTCAGTGGCATTCCTCTATGCAAACACTAAGGCAGAAGAAAGGGACATCCAGAAATCAGTCCTATTCACCACAGCGGCAAAAACAGTCAAATATCTAGGGGTAAACCTAGCAAAAGAAGTGAAAGACTTGGATACTGAAAATTACGTTTCACTATTCAAGGAAATCGAAAATGATACAAAGAAATGGAAAGATATTCCATGCTCATGGGTTGGAAGGATTAATATCACCAAAATGAATAGTCTACCCAGAGCCATATACAATTCCCATCAAGGTTCCACCTGATATTTTTAAAGAGAATAGAACAAAAACTATAAACATTTATCTGGAACCAGGGAACACCCAGAATTGCCAAAATCTTGAGGGAAAAAAGAAGGGCCTGGAGGCATCAAACTCCCAGTTCTCAGACGACATTACGGGGCATGAGAATCAAACCACCTGGCACTGGAACATGAATAGACCCACGGACCAGCGGAATAGAAGTGAGAGCCCAGAAGTCAGACCCACACCTGTGGACATCTCATCTTTGACAAAGGGGCCCAGACTATTACATGGGGAAAGCAGAGTCTCTTCAACAAACGGTGTTGGAAAAATTGGGTTGAAACATGCAGAAGAATGAAACGGAACCACTTTATTTCACCAAATACAAAAGTAAATTTCAAGTGGATCAAGGATTTGGATGTTAGACCAGAGACTATCAGATACTCAGAGGAAAATATTGGCAGAACTCTTTTCCACATAAATTTCACCGGCATCTTTGATGATACAAACCCAAGGGCAAGGAAACCAATGGGGCCACATCAAATCGAAAAGCTTCTGCACAGAAACCACCACCCAAACAAACAGACTCTTCTCAGAATGGGAGAAGATCTTTACATGTCACACATCAGATAAAAGACTAATAAACCAAAATATATAAAGCACACACCAAGTTCAGCAACAGCAACAACAAGAAGAAACAAATGGCCCCGTGCAAAAATGGAGAGAGGACATGCACAGAGAATTCAACAAGGGAGCCGGAGGACACAGGGTGACCAGGCTGCCATCTTTATTTTTATTTTTTTTAATATTTTATTTATTTTCTCTTTTGTTGTCCTTGTTGTTTTTCATTGTTGTTGTAGTTATTATTGTTATTGATGTTGTTGTTGTTGGATAGGACAGAGAGAAATGGAGAGAGGAGGGGGAAGACAGAGACGGGGAGAGAAAGATAGACACCTGCAGACCTGCTTCACTGCTTGTGAAGCGACTCCCCTGCAGGTGGGGAGCCGGGGGCTCAAACCGGGATCCTTGCACCATGTGCGCTTAACCTGCTGTGCTACCGCCTGACTCCCAGCACCCAGCTTTTTTTTTTTTTTTTTTTAACCAGAGAACTGTTCAGCTCTGGCTTATTGTGCTGCAGGGGATTGAACTTGGAACATTGGAGCCTCAGGCATGAGACTCTGTTTGCATAACCATTATGCTATCTACCCTCTACATTCATTAATTTTATTATTTTTTATTTTTAAAATTTTTTTAAAATAATTTATTTCTTTATTGGGGAATTAATGCTTTACATTCAACAGTAAATACAATAGTTTGTACATGCATAACATTCCCCAGATTCCCATTTAACAAGACAACCCCCACTATGTCATTCATCATCTTTCATGGACCTGTATTTTCCCCACCCCCCCCCCCCCACCCCAGAGTCTTTTACTTTGGTGCAATACTCCAATTCCAGTTCAGGTTCGACTTGTGTTTTCTTTTCTAATCTTGTTTTTCAACTTCGGCCTGAGAGTGAGCTTTCTGATGGGGACGAGGTCTCAGCCACCTGCTGCCTCCGGAGCCCTGCCCCACAGCCCTCCCCGGCAGCCGCGGTGTGGCCATGCAGGGAGCTATGTGGTCCGTGTGTCCAGGGCCGTGTGTCCTCTGCGCTGGGGAGGAGGGCAGACCCCCCGCACCACCTGCCGTGTGCCCCGTCGTGGGGTGGCATTCAGGTACCATGTCAGCACGCGGGCCTACGTCTGACCCACAGCACGGCTCCAGACTCCAGCGTGCCCCCGTTGGTGCCTGGATGCTGGGGACATTGTTTTCCTGATGGTGAGCAAAAGGAATCATGGGCCACAGACATAATTAGCACACGGCTGACGTCAAGCTGGCCTTGAGAGCACAGGACAGACATACGTGAGCTCACGAGGGATTGCGGGATAGGAGGTTACTTCAGCGAGTGTCTGGCAGAAGTTCAGCACTTTTAAAAATAATTTTTCTCTTCCAGGCTTATGGCTGGGGCTTGGTGCCAGCACTATGAATCCACTGCTCCTGGAGGCCATTTTTTCTATTTTATTGACTAGGAGAGACAGAGAAATTGAGAGAGGAGCGGGAGATGGAAAGGGAGAGAGACAGACAGATAGCTGCAGCCCTGCTTCACCGCTTGTGAAGATTCCCCCTGCAGCTGGGCAGCTGGGGGCTTGAACTGGGATCCTTGCGCTTTGCATTATTTGTGCTTAGCCAGGTGCAACACTGTCTAGGCCCCTTAAAATTTTTGTATTTGTTAATAGTTTGTTACACGATTGTAAGGTTACAGTGTCTGGTTCCACACCACACCCACCACCAAAGTTCTGCGTCCCACCCTCCCGCCTCCCTGAGGTCACCTCCAGAGTTCTCACGAGTCTTACAATTTGCTGGCTACCGTTTTCCTTGGATTTTTGGTTTGTTTGTTTGTTTGTTTTTGGCAGATTCTTGTGTATCAGATATCTAGATTCCACACAGGAATAAAAACATCGGGGAACCGTCTCTTATCTCTTGACTTATCTCATTAAGCAGCGTCACCTCCAGGTCCATCCACTTTGTCCCAAAGGACACCATATCATCTTTTTGATGGCAGAGTCGTATTCCATGGAGTCTCTATCCCATGACTTCTTTAGCCGGTCATCTGCTGATGGGCATCCGGGCTGCGTCCACTCTCTGGCTGCCGTGCAGTGGTGCAGCTGAGAAGGAAGAGGGGGGCCATGTCAGGAAGTTCACCCCATTTGCTGTTTCTTCTCTCTCTCCCTCCGGCTGCCCTCTGACTGTTGCTGCTCCTGCCTGATCTTCTCTCAGGACTGAGCGAGGCTGATTCTCCTGAGACCCAGGCTCCTGCCCCGTGTCCTTTTTCTTATATCTTCCCATCCTGCTTCTCGCGCACCGAATAACCCTGAATTTTGCTAAACCACACGACGAAAGCCCAGCAGAAGCGGGACTTTTCTGTAGCTGGTGTGGAGGAAGCTGGCGTGATCTGAAGTCGTAAGTGGACACTCCCCGTAGGACACAGACCTGGGGGGCCTGGGGAGGCCTCCTCCTCCATTTCATCCCCGTAGCTAATCAGCTGGCACAAACTGTCTTCAAGTTCCTGTGGTTGGGGGCCAGGACCCAGGTTCAAGGCCCCAGGTCCCCACCTGTAGGGGGCAATCTTCGCAAGTGGTGAAGCCGGGCTGCAGGCGTCTCTCTGTCTCTCTCCTTCTATATCTCCCCCTTCCCTCTCGATTTCTCTCTGTCTCTATCTAACAATAATGATGATAATAATAATAATAACATTCCTTCCCTTGATCTCGACAACTAATAAAAGGCAGGGGGGCCAGTGGGTGGAGCGCCGCCTCTTAGTATCCGTCTTCAGGGGAGTAAGCGAGTGTGAGCCACTTTAAGACTCTTTTTTTTTATTCGTGACTTCATATTGATTTACAGAATTATAACAGGGGTCTAATTCCACACCGTTCCCACCCCCAGAGCTCTGTGTCCCCATTTCCCCCACTGAAAACTGCAGTGGTTCTCCCAAGCTCACAGATATGCACTGACTATTTTCTCTACAATTATCGACATTTATATATTTACATATGTTTGCTCATTTTTACTCTGGCCCTGCCTTTTCTTCCTTTCTAACTCATGCCTACACCTGTTACTACTCTGAATGTCCCTCCTTTTGTCCTCTTCTCTCCCTGGGTCCTGATGGAGTTGGGGTTCACAGCCCTCTGGGCATCTTCCCCTGATGTTTCTCCCCCTCTGGGAGCCTGGACCCAGATTCTTTATGGGGAGCAGAAGGTGGGAGTTGTGGCTTCTGTCATTGCTTCTCCGCTAGATGTGGGTGTTGGCAGGTGGATCCACACCCCCCAGCCTGTGTCTGTCTGTCCCTAGTAGGGCAGGAGAGTAAAAAGCATCTTCAACAGAGATTCCTAAGCTCCCCTGTGAGTTTTGTCCATCATACACAGATAGACAGGCAGGGAGGTTTATTGAGAGCCAGGTGGGTGAAGACTGATGGGTGACAGGTGGGTGATAGTTGGTGGATGGGCGGGAAGATAGAGGGCTGGTAACAGCCTAGACAGATTGCAGATGGCAGACAAAACAGTCACAAGCCTCCCAGACGAAGACTCCACTTGGAGGACTGGTAAACACCCACAGAATGGAATATTATATGACCAGAAAAAAACAGGCCCGGGTGGGTATTTCAGACTTGGCATCCCACTGCACTGTGGAGATGGGCCTTGTTCTGCATCTACGGAACGTCCTTGGTGTGTGTATGTGTGTGGGGGGGTGAGCATTGAGAGCAACGTTCAGGAGGACCCAGGAAACCCACCAGAACTCAGCACGGCAATGTCAGGGGCTGGCGTCACATGTCCCCGAGGGTGGTGATGCCATCTCCCCGTGTTTATGAGCCTCCATGCTTTCAGCACTGAGCCGCTAGGACGTCAGCGTTCTAAAAATAAAACGCTCCGGCCAGAACAGAGCCGTGAGTCTGACGTTCCTTGCCGGAGTCCCAAGGGAGGAGTCATTCTGTGGATTCTGGCCAGAGCTGGCTGCTGGGTTCCGGGAAGCTTCCAGAAGGCCGGGCCTTCCCAGGGGCCAGACGTCATAGGAGCTCCCATGACACACTTGGCCGTCAGAGTGTCCCTTCGGGGGCAGACAGACGGACAGACGGACAGACGGGCATGGCAGGCTGACTGAGGCGGCTGAGGAAACTCTTGGCTGAATGAGGAGGCCAGGGCCCCAGTTGGCATCACCCGCAGGCCCACAGGGCCAAAGGGGACAGCGGCTGTCTTGCCAGGGCTGGCCCGACCCCTCCCCGTGTGATGTCACCTCTTTCCCGGGGACATCAGGGTGTCAGAAGTGGCACCTGGCAGTGACATGTCCCTGGCAGGCCCTGTCTGGTCTGATCACAGGGGCTCAGCACACAAAGCTTTATTTATTGTTATTTATCTTAATTGTCACCAGGGTTATCTTGGGCTTGGTGCCAGCACTACAAGTCCACCATTTTTTGGTGGTCAGTTGTTCCTTTTTCTTCTTTCTTCTATTTTATTGGGTAGGGCAGAGAGGAATTGAGAGGAGAGGAGGAGAGAGACAGAGAGAGAGACATCTGCAGCCCTGCTTCACCACTCATGAAGCTTTCCCCCCTGCAGGAGGGGGCCGGGGGCTTGAACCCGGCTCCTTGAGCAATGTAGTGTGTGAGCTTAACCGGGTGTACCACCACCAGGCCCCTGCTTTAAAAAAAATTAATATTTATTTATTACCTTGTGTTGCCTTTGTTGTTTTTATTGTTGTTATAGTTATTATTGTTGTCATTGCTGTTGTCGTTGTTGGGTAGGACAGAGAGAAATGGAGAGAGGAGGGGAAGACAGAGAGAGGGGGAGAGAAAGACAGACACCTGCAGACCTGCCTCACCGCCTGGGAAGCGAGTCCCCTGCGGGTGGGGAGCCGGGGGCTCGAACTGGGATCCTTATGCCGGTCCTTGTGCTTGGTGCCATGTGCACTCAACCTGCTGCGCCACCGCCCGACCGCCTTTTTAAAACAAAATTTTTCTTTTCTTTTTAAATTTCCAGGCCTTGCTCTCTACATAGTGACTTCACTGCTCTAGCAGACATCTTTTCCTTTAAAATTTTTCTTTTTAAATTTACTTATTTATTTTTATGGGACAGAAAGAAATTGAGAGAGGAGGGGGAGCTAGAGAGGGAGACAGACAGAGACACCTGCAGCCCTGCTCCGACACTCACAGAGCTTCCCCCCAGACTGGGGGCTTGAACCCGGGGGCCTTGCGCATCGTAACCTGTGCGCTCAACCAGGTGCGCCGCCATGGCCCGGCTCCAGAGCGTCTCCTCCCTCTAGCTCCAGTCTGTGCTCAGACTTATCCTGTGGTTAGTGATGGGGGGGGGTCTGCGGGTAGAGGGGTCAGAGGTCAGTGCAGGGGGTCTGCTGTCCTGACTCAGGCATCTGGGTGACAGGGCTGCACACCCACACTGCTCTCCCTGCCACCGCCACCTCCACCCCCAGTGCTGAGCTGGGTTATTCAGGATTTTTGTCTCCTCGGAGTGGGGTTGCCACGGTAACGGGAGATGCTTAGAGAGCTTTGCAGAGGGCAGCTTTGCTTCTGGAAGGTTCTGCAGACAGAGTGCAGGGAGGGTGGTCCCCGGGGTTCTGACCCACCAGGCCCAGCAGGAAGCCTCAGCCCCGGGGTGGAGGGGGGCGACCTCAGGGCTGGGCTGGGAGATTGGGGTTCACATAGGAGCAGGCGCCTGGAGAAGGGGCCCTTGGCCCTGGGAGCTCAGGATGTGGAGGGAATGGGAGGCTTTAGGGTCTGACGGGGGGTTGGGGGCCCAGCGTGGCGCAGCTGGTGAAGTGCTCACTTGGCAGGGCATGAGGACCTGGGTTCAACACCCCAGTCCCCACCTGCAGGGGTGAAGCAGGGCGGCAGGTGTCTCTGTCTCTCTCCCTCTCTCTCCCCCTGCCCCTCACAATTTCTCTCTGTCTTTATCCAATAATAAATAAATTAAAAAAAGAGAAGAGAAACCGTCTGTGACAGTAAGCTACAGGTGGGGAAAGGGGCCGTCTAAGGGGCGGGACCCCTACAGGTCACCCCAGGAAAAGGGAGGTCAGTGGGGAGGGGCGGACGCCAAGGCCCAGCCTCTATACTGGGAGAACAGAAGCGTCTGCCTGTCTGTCTCCTGCGGGCAGGGGTTGTCCTCACACTAGCCCCTCGATCCCCCAGGCTGCCTGGGCTCCCCCCACCCCATCATACCCTTTGCCCCCCAGGCTGTCCCCTGACCCCATCACACCTCCTCCTGACCTCTCCCAGGCTGACCAAGCTGTCCCCCCTGACCCCATCACACCCCCTGACCTCCCCCAGGCTGACCAAGCTGTCCCCCCCTGACCCCATCACACCTCCTCCTGACCTCCCCCAGGCTGACCAAGCTGTCTCCCCCGACCCCATCACACCCCCTGACCTCCCCCAGGCTGACCAAGCTGTCCCCCCTGACCCCATCACACCCCCTGACCTCCCCCAGGCTGACCAAGCTGTCCCCCCCTGACCCCATCACACCCCCTGACCTCCCCCAGGATGACCAAGCTGTCTCCCCCTGACCCCATCACACCCCCTGACCTCCCCCAGGCTGACCAAGCTGTCCCCCCTGACCCCATCACACCTCCTCCTGACCTCCCCCAGGCTGACCAAGCTGTCCCCCCTGACCCCATCACACCCCCTGACCTCCCCCAGGCTGACCAAGCTGTCCCCCCTGACCCCATCACACCTCCTCCTGACCTCCCCCAGGCTGACCAAGCTGTCTCCCCCTGACCCCATCACACCCCCTGACCTCCCCCAGGCTGACCAAGCTGTCCCCCCTGACCCCATCACACCCCCTGACCTCCCCCAGGCTGACCAAGCTGTCTCCCCCTGACCCCATCACACCCCCTGACCTCCCCCAGGCTGACCAAGCTGTCTCCCCCTGACCCCATCACACCCCCTGACCTCCCCCAGGCTGACCAAGCTGTCCCCCCTGACCCCATCACACCTCCTCCTGACCTCCCCCAGGCTGACCAAGCAGTCCCCCCTGACCCCATCACACCCCCTGACCTCCCCCAGGCTGACCAAGCTGTCCCCCCTGACCCCATCACACCTCCTCCTGACCTCCCCCAGGCTGACCAAGCTGTCCCCCCTGACCCCATCACACCCCCTGACCTCCCCCAGGATGACCAAGCTGTCCCCCCTGACCCCATCACACCTCCTCCTGACCTCCCCCAGGCTGACCAAGCTGTCTCCCCCGACCCCATCACACCCCCTGACCTCCCCCAGGCTGACCAAGCTGTCCCCCCTGACCCCATCACACCCCCTGACCTCCCCCAGGCTGACCAAGCTGTCTCCCCCTGACCCCATCACACCCCCTGACCTCCCCCAGGCTGACCAAGCTGTCTCCCCCTGACCCCATCACACCCCCTGACCTCCCCCAGGCTGACCAAGCTGTCCCCCCTGACCCCATCACACCTCCTCCTGACCTCCCCCAGGCTGACCAAGCTGTCCCCCCTGACCCCATCACACCCCCTGACCTCCCCCAGGCTGACCAAGCTGTCCCCCCTGACCCCATCACACCTCCTCCTGACCTCCCCCAGGCTGACCAAGCTGTCTCCCCCTGACCCCATCACACCCCCTGACCTCCCCCAGGATGACCAAGCTGTCCCCCCTGACCCCATCACACCCCCTGACCTCCCCCAGGCTGACCAAGCTGTCCCCCCTGACCCCATCACACCTCCTCCTGACCTCCCCCAGGCTGACCAAGCTGTCCCCCCTGACCCCATCACACCCCCTGACCTCCCCCAGGCTGACCAAGCTGTCCCCCCTGACCCCATCACACCCCCTGACCTCCCCCAGGATGACCAAGCTGTCCCCCCTGACCCCATCACACCTCCTCCTGACCTCCCCCAGGCTGACCAAGCTGTCCCCCCTGACCCCATCACACCTCCTCCTGACCTCCCCCAGGCTGACCAAGCTGTCCCCCCTGACCCCATCACACCCCCTGACCTCCCCCAGGATGACCAAGCTGTCCCCCCTGACCCCATCACACCCCCTGACCTCCCCCAGGCTGACCAAGCTGTCCCCCCTGACCCCATCACACCTCCTCCTGACCTCCCCCAGGCTGACCAAGCTGTCTCCCCCGACCCCATCACACCCCCTGACCTCCCCCAGGCTGACCAAGCTGTCTCCCCCTGACCCCATCACACCCCCTGACCTCCCCCAGGCTGACCAAGCTGTCTCCCCCTGACCCCATCACACCCCCTGACCTCCCCCAGGCTGACCAAGCTGTCCCCCCTGACCCCATCACACCTCCTCCTGACCTCCCCCAGGCTGACCAAGCTGTCCCCCCTGACCCCATCACACCCCTGACCTCCCCCAGGCTGACCAAGCTGTCCCCCCTGACCCCATCACACCTCCTCCTGACCTCCCCCAGGCTGACCAAGCTGTCCCCCCTGACCCCATCACACCTCCTCCTGACCTCCCCCAGGCTGACCAAGCTGTCCCCCCTGACCCCATCACACCCCCTGACCTCCCCCAGGCAGACCAAGCAGTCTCCCACCCCCCACCTCTTCACAGTGTCACTGGGTCCCCCAGGGGCAGCTAATTAGCTTAATTAATGAGCTTGTTGGCTTTCTGTGTGAACATCTGACTCAAAGCTAATTGTTGGGATGCATTGGATCGACCTTCCCTTCCCGTGGTGCATCCTGTGAGTCCCCATTCATTGGGGGAAACTGAGGATCCTTCCTAGCCGACTGAATCCACATGGATCCCAGTCACTTTCAAAGCCAGCAACAAGCAGCTCCTGACAGCTTTCAACCTGACGCTGTTGACTGGCTACGGAAGAAGGGCAAACGCTAGAAGAAGAAAGCTAATTGTTCATGGAATGGCCGTCTGCAGCCAGAACCTGCATCACCTTCTGGGGAGCTTCCATGGCACAGAGAGGGGGGCTGATAGAGCCTGGGTTCTAGTCAGGTCCGAGCCGGAACCAGCCAGGGAGGTGGGGCTGGAGCACAGGCTGGTGTCGGGGGCTCGAACCAGGATCCTTGAACCGGCCGGTCCTTGTGCTTCACTCTGTGTGCGCTTAGCCCTTGTGCTACCGCCCAGAGGTCCCCGAGATTCTTTTCTACAGAGACGTCACTGCGGACACTTGTAATGGCTGTTATTCTTCTCCCGTCTAATTCTTTTTCTTTACTTTTTTTTATATTTATTTATTCCCTTTTTTTTGCCCTTGTTTTTTAAAAAATATTTATTTATTTATTCCCTTTTGTTGCCCTTGTTGTTTTGTTGTTATAGTTATTATTATTGTTGTTATGGATGTCGTCGTTGTTGGACAGGACAGAGAGACATGGAGAGAGGAGGGGAAGGCAGAGAGGAGGAGAGACAGACAGACACCTGCAGACCTGCTGCACCGCCTGGGAAGCGACTCCCCTGCAGGTGGGGAGCCGGGGGCTCGAACCGGGATCCTTACGCCGGTCCTTATGCTTTGTGTCACCTGCGCTTAACCCGCTGCGCTACCGCCTGGCTCCCCTAACTCTTTTTCTGTTTGTTTCTCTCTTTTTCCAGAGCCCTGCTCAGCTCTGGCTGATGGTGGTGCTGGGTGTTGAACCTGGGACCGCAAAGCCTCAGGCAGGAGAGTCTTTGACAGAACCCTGTGATTTATACCCTGCCCCATTATTATTATTGTTATTGCTATTATTATCATTATTATTATCAGCTCAGGCTGATGGTGTTGCAGGGGATTGAACCTAGGACTTTGGAGCACTAGGCAGGAGAGTCTTTTTGTAGAAATATTATGCTGTTCCCCCGCTCTCTAATTCTTTTTTTAAGAATATTTTTTTTATAATTTTTTTTATTTAAGAAAGGATTAATTAACAAAACCATAGGGTAGGAGGGGTACAACTCCACACAATTCCCACCGCCCAATCTCCATATCCCACCCCCTCCCCCGATAGCTTTCCCATTCTCTATCCCTCTGGGAGCATGGACCCAGGGTCATTGTGGGTTGCAGAAGGTAGAAGGTCTGGCTTCTGTAATTGCTTCCCCGCTGAACATGGGCGTTGACTGGTCAGTCCATACTCCCAGTCTGCCTCTCTCTAAGAATATTTTTTATTGAGGGGTGAGTGGTGGTGGCCCAGGTTAAGCACACAGGTTATCCTGTCTAAGACCAGGGCTTGGGCCCCCCGTCCCCACCTGCAGGAGGGAGCTTCATGAGTGGCGAAGCAGGGCTGCAGGTGTCTCTCTGTCTTTCTCCCTCTCTATCTCCCCTTCCCTTTCAATGTCTTTCTATCCTATCAAATAATAAAAAATAAATATACAAAATATATTAATTTCTTTTGTTTATTAATTGTGGATGAAGACAGAAATTGAGAGGGGAGGGGGAGATAGAGAGGAAGAGAAAGAGGCACTTGCAGCCCTGCTCCACCTCTATGAGGCTTCCATCCTGGAGGTGGGACCCAGGGGCTTGAACCCGGGTCCTTGGGCACTGCAATGTGAGTGCTCAACCAGGGGTGGCACCGGCTGGCCACTCCTGCCTGACTCTTCACAGTCTTCTCTCTGGTTTCTGCTTCTTTCCAAGTCAACATTTCCTGGGAAGTTCATCTTTATTTATTATTATTATTACAGGCCTTGCTGGCTTGACTCTGGTTTACAGTGAGGCTTGTTCTTAAATTTCTTATTAGCACTTTAATAATGATTAACCAGACTGTAAGATCACAGGGGTACAACGCCACACAGCTCCCACCACCAGAGTTCCCTGTCCCATCCCCTCCACTGGAAGCTTCCTTATTCTTTTTTCTTCTTCTTTTTAAACTTTATTATCTTTATTTATTGGATAGAGACAGGCTGAAATCAAGAGGGAAGGGAGCTATAGAGAGGGACAAAGACAGAGAGACACCTGCAGCCCTGCTTCACCACTTGCAAAGCTTTCCCCCTGTAGGTGGGGACTTGGGGGCTCGAACCCTGGTCCTTGCGCACTGTAATGTGTGTGCTTAACCAGGTGCGCCACCGCCTGGCCCCAAAGCGTCCCTGTTCTTTATCCCTCTGGAGCCTGGACCCAAATTCTCTATGGGGAGCAGAAGGTGGGAGCTCTGGCTTCTGTCATGGCTTCTCCGCTGGACGTGGGTGTTGGCAGGTGGGTCCACGCCCCCAGCCTGGTTTGCACACACCCGCCACCAAAGCCCCTGCCGTCACACTGCGGAGACCCCTTGGCTTCACTCCCCGCAGTCACCACCGCAGCCTTCAGAGCCCAAGTCAGTGTGGTTTTCAGCATTGTCTCGAAGAAAGTGTGTCTGTCTGTCTGTCTGAGGAATTTCTAGCCAAGATATGAGAGCAACTGTTGGCTCCTTCCTCCCTTCCTCCCTCCCTCCCTTCTTCCCTTCCTTCCTCTCTCTCTTTTTCCTTCCTTCCTTCTTTCCTTTTTTTCTTTCTTTCACTGCCACCAGAGTTATCACTACTCAGCCTGCTCTGTGCCCTAGGGCCAGGGACAGAAGGACAGAGTGACGAGGAGGGACACTGAGGCTCTGGAGGCTGCTGCTGCCCCCGGATACACCCACACAGATGCACCTTGCAGACAGGTGCAGCACAGCCTTCTTGGCTAAGTGGACGAGCAAGATGTGGTCTAGATACATAATGGAATACTACTCAGCTGTGAAGAAGGGTGAAGTCAGCTTCTTTCCCTCCTCTGGGATGGAGCTTGAAGGCATCCTGGGAAGTGAGATCAGCCAGAAAGAGCAGGATGAAGATGGGCTGATCTCACTCATGGACAGAAGTGGAGACATCAGAACAGAAGGGGACACACCAAGCAGAACGTGGGCTGGGTTTGGTGTCTTGCACCAAAGTAAAGGACTCTGGGTAGTGGGGTGGGGGTGGGGCTTTCAGGTCCTGGTGCTGATGGCGGAGGAGGCCCTGGGCTGGGGGGAGGATGTTTTGCCGGAAACTGGCAAGCATTACACATGGACCAACAATGTCTTTTCAGTAAACCAGTGATCCCTCCAATAAATAGTGTCCCCTTGTGGCTCAGCTGTATGCAAATAACATCAAAGGACATAAATTATAGTGATGTTGAGTATGATACAGCAAATCCTAACAAAGGGATATTTCAAAGTTAACCCAATCGCCAAATAATGTGATTATAGCAATAACTATCTATTGTCTTCTTGAACCCCCAAGACAGCAGGAGCCTCACATTTCCACTATAGAGCTTATACTTTCCCCAGTCCTAGAAGCTTAGGGTGGGGATCACTTTCCTGCATGCTTCTCTCAGTTCATACCAAATAATATTGCATCTGCCGATCGCAACCTAATCAAAGCAACGAGTGCCACCCCAGCATGCTTCACTTCAGACTGTGTCCAGAGACGTCAGGTGTGGAATGACAACCCTTCACCCTCATTACTCGGATGAGACCTTTTCTTTCATAGGATTCTCTAATTCCATTCTAGGAGGTTCACTTCCTAACAAAGTCCCAAAACCTAGATATAGACCAGGTCCCGTAAGACAGAGCATATGTTCACACGTATCCATAAACTAGGGCAAAATATATACCTGAAAGCAGAAGTACACAATAGTCTGTAGTGAGTCAGTATAAAGTTCCTAGTGAAATAGTGTCTACTTAGACTTAGGTACCCTCCTCACCTACTTCCTGTTACACTTCCCTCACTCAATCCAAAGCTAACGTTATTAAAGTAAGGACTGCAAAAGCTGAATAAGGGCAAGAGACTGGCAGACTTTAACGATGACTCTTTAGTCGCTATCAGGCCACCCCATCAGCTGGGGCCCTATTCAGGGAGTCCTGAGTCTCCCAAACAGACATGATGGGCCTAGACCTCGAATAAATCCCTCTCTCCATTGTTACCAGTCATCTCTATCAGGAACAACACAACAGACCCCTTTGTGGGCCCCCATAGGACCTTCCAACAATGGTAGAGAATGTTCCATCCTCCTATGGAGGCTGGACAACATACTCTATGCGACACCTGAGGAAGATGGGTCCTGAAATTGAGGCAGCTTGGAACGTTCCTACTCATGACCACAGAATGTGAGCTCAGATCTACAGGGATGCAGAGGTCACACAGGCTCCTAAGCTGAATATGGGCCCCAGACCACATCAAATAGATGGGGTTTACAGTCAACAATATTTATACCCCTTTCCCATGTTAGGGAGCTACTCTCTTCCCTGACCCAGCTTTCTTCCCTGACCCAGCTTTCTGGTCCTTTTCCAGCCATGACATCACCTCCCCAGACAATAACTTGGATCCACCTGCATATCAGATTTCAGGCTCAGGGGAAAAAAAAAAAAAGAAAACAAAAAACACTAGTGTAACCACAGGCCCTTTGGAATATAACTAAAATATGCCTACTAGCTAGCTACAAAATGGAGGGCCCCCAACTCTTTATCTGCACGATTCCAGCCTTTAGGTCCATGATTGGTCAACAATTGGTTTGGCTTTGTATGTTAACTCTCTTTTCAGCCACCAGGTTCCAGATGCCAGCAGGATGCCAACCAGACTTCCCTGGACAGACAACCCCACCAATGTGTCCTGGAGCTCCGCTTCCCCAGAGCCCTGCCCCACTAGGGAAAGACAGAGACAGGCTGGGAGTGTGGATCCATCTGAACACCCATGTTCATCGGGGAAGCAATTCCAGAAGCCAGACCTTCCACCATCTGCATCCCACAGTGACCTTGGGTCCATGCTCCCAGAGGGATAAAGAATAGGAAAGCTATCAGGGGAGGGGGTAGGATATGGAGTTCTGGTGGTGGGAACTGTGTGGAGTTGTCCCCCTCTTATCCTATGGCTTGGTCAATGTTTCCTTTTTATAAATAAAAATTAAAAAAGAAATATGAGAAAGAAAAAATATATGTATAAAAGTGTCCCCTTACAAGGGGCTGAGTGTGACTGTTGTCGGATGAAGGGTCTGAAAGCTGGACATGGAGGTGGGGCAGCCGGTCAGGTCACAGGGAGCCGCCTTCTGTGTGTGACACTGGCTCCCGTCACTCATGCCTCCCCCAGGACGGCCCTTGCTGCCCAGAGTTGGAAGGAGGGAACAAGTCATTCTTCAAGGGTGGCGGTGACATCAGGCCCAGGAACCCGACACCCTTGGGTGCACGTGGCCTGGCCCCAGCTCAGCAGTGACCTCAGCGACGCCTCCTAACCTCCAGCCTGGCCTTGTCACCATCACCTGGCTTCACCCTCAGCTGCCTTTGTTGTCCTGAGGAACATGGAAGCTGTGGGTTTTGTTTTCTGTTGGCTGTCTGTCCCAGTGTCCTGCTGGCTGTCCCTGGGGGGATGCCCGCACGGCTCAGGAAAATCCTGGTTTCAGCTCAGGAGGGCGTCGCTCCCCCACAGCCCCCACCCAGGCTCTTGGGGTGTCCTGACTGCTTTCCTGGGTGGAGTGACACCCCCCCCCCCAGCTGGGGCCGTACAACAGGAATCCTCTGCTGGCCACAGAGGGAGCTCCTGGCCTTGTCCGAGCCCCTCTTATGGTGGTCTGCACCTTGAGGGGCGGGTGGTTCTTGGGTCACACAGGGACGAGGGTGGGGAGCCCCAGCCTGGGGCCCTGAGATAGACAGCCAGTCACCGGGCAGCTGGTGAGAAGACGGCAAGAGGGACACAGGACACTGTCAGGTGCGAGCCCCCAATCCCTCCCAGGAGTGTTTGCTGGTAAAATGATGCATCACATCAAAAAGGAACCAGAAAGATGAGGGATGTTTACTCGTGACCCAGACATCAGGGGCCAGTGCCCAGGCAGTGACAGCAAAGATAAACACCACACAGGCGAACATCAGAATACATTTATTTTTTTAATTTTTTAAAATTTATTTTAAAAAGGAGACATCAATAAAACCCTAGAATGAGAGGGGTACAACTCCACACAATTCCCGCCACCCAATTTCCATATCCCATCCCCTCCCCTGGTAGCTTTCCCATTCTCTATCTCTCTGGGAGTACGGACCCAGGGTCATTGTGGGATGCAGAAAGTGGAAGGTCTGGCTTCTGTCATTGCTTCCCCACTGAATATGGGTGTTGACTGGTCGATCTATACTCCCAGCCTGTCTCTGTCTTTCCCTAGTGGGGCAGGGCTCTGGGGAAGCAGGGCTCCAGGACACATGGGTGGGGTCGTCTGTCCAGGGAAGTCTGGTCTGCATCCTGCTGGCATCTGGAACCTGGTGACTGAAAAAGAGCATGTTTCTAAGAGGAGAACATCGGGGAAGGGGCTTGAAACTGTCACTGTCCCCGCACCATTACGGCAGGTCCAGTCTCCGACGCCATCAGACGCTGGGTCTGCCCGTGTGTCCCGGGCACAGTGTCCAGACCCTCAGGGCAGCAGCCAGACGGCAGAGTGCTGGGTGACGGCAGGTGGCAACACCACCAGCGCTCTCCTGCGGGCCGGTCACGTCTGCGCCGTCTCCAGACTGCCCCAGAGCAGGACTCTTGGAGTTGGGACACAGCCGGGAAGACAGGCCCCTGGTGCCCTCAGTCCAAGGACCCTTCCTGGCGGGCAAGCGTGTGACACCCCTTTGCACACGGAGATGCAGAGGTGACGGCCGGCTGGTAGGGCCCCAGTGACGAGGACCAGGAAGTCGGGGAACAGAAACATCTTGTTGGGCTTCCTGGTGACACCCCCCCAGCCCCCCTCATGCAACTCACAGGCACACCCAGTGGGCGAGCTCTCTGTGAGTAGCCTGGGCAGCCACCAGTAGCCTCCAGGAGAAAGGTGTAGCTTACAGGAGGCTAGAGAGGAAGTGGACAGAGATAGGAGAGGGGGGGGGGGGAGAAAGAACACAGACAGGTGGAGAGACAGGTGGATGGGCGGATGGTAGGACTTCATAGAGACAGTGTCCAGGTGATGGATAACTAGAAAGATTCAAGAGATGGATAAGAGACAGCAGAGAGAGATACTCAGATAGAGACAGCTGACGGAGGGCAGATGGACAGGGGCGGATAACTAGGAGACAGGCAGGGAGGCAGACAGACGCATAGACTGAGAAAGGACAGACAGGCAGACACAGACCTAAAGATGGTGCAGGGACGTGGGGTTCCCTCTGTGTCCACTGTGAAGCCGTGCGGACCAGCTGGCTGTGTGCAGGAGACCCGGTGTGTTACGCCCAGGTCAGAGCGGCCTCTCTCGGGCAGAGAAACAGAGTTCTCATCTCGCTCTCCGAGAGACATTTCTCTTCTCTTTGTTGGGAGCTTCAAGTGCTGGTCCTGTTCCTGGGACGTCTGTCTTCTCATCTTATTTTAGCCACCCACATGGTTCCCTGGAAACACCTTTGGTGTCTTTGAGTTGCTGTACACGCCCAGGCACAATTGTCATTTAACACAGACTTGGTGTGAAATTGCCAGGATTCTATTTGGAGTTTTTTTTTTTTTTTTTAATGTGAAAGTCTTTTTTTTTTTTTTAAATTTAAGAAAGGAGACATTAACAAAACCATAGGATAAGAGGGGTACAACTCCACACAGTTCCCACCACCAGAACTCTGTATCCCATCCCCTCCCCTGATAGCTTTCCTATTCTTTATCCCTCTGGGAGTATGGACCCAGGGTCACTGTGGGGAGCAGAAGGTGGGAGGTCTGGCTTCTGTCATTGCTTCCCCACTGAACATGGGTGTTGACAGGTGGATCCATACTCCCAGCCTGCCTCTCTCTTTCCCTAGTGGGGCAGGGCTCTGAGGTAGCGGGGCTCCAGGACACATTGGTGGGATTGTCTGTCCAGGGAAGTCTGGTCAGCATCGTGCTAGCATCTGGAACCTGGTGGCTGAAAAGAGAGCTAACATACAAAGCCAAACAAATTGTTGAACAACCATGGACCTCGAGGCTGGAATAGTGCAGATGGCTATTTGGAGTTTTATCAGCATATCCGGGAGCTGCCGGGCCTGCCTCAGCTGCTCAGCCAGCAGTGCCGGTTCCTTGAACGTTGGAAAGAACTTCACCCCCCAAATTCTGGGGTGGGCATCTCTTGTGGGAGTAAAGCTCTAATCATTCTTCCTCATCTTTTTTGGGTGTATCATTATGCATTTAGATGGTGTGCTTAGTCTTCAACAGGCTTTGGGGAGTGAATACTCCTCTCCAGAGGGAGGAACCGTCCCTGCAAGGTGTCCAGATGCGTCCCCCTAGTGTGGCTGCGCCGTGGTGACAGAGTCCGCCTGCTTCCTCACCCATCGTCCTCACAGCAAGCCCCTCCCATAGCTGCTGGCAACCCCCTGCCCCCTGCCAGATGTTTGGCATCCTAACTAGCTTTTCACTCAAAGCAGGAACTCTCAGGCGCACAGTCACATCTGGTTTCTTTCTAGTTTTGCTACCCTCAATTTCCTCTTTAAAGATTGCTTTCTCCGGTTCAAGCCCCCGGCTCCCCACCTGCAGGGGAGTCGCTTCACAGGCGGTGAAGCAGGTCTGCAGGTGTCTGTCTTTCTCTCCCCCTCTCTGTCTTCCCCTCCTCTCGCCATCTCTCTCTGTCCTATCCAACGACGACGACATCAGTAACAACAATAACTACAACAACAATAAAAACAACAAGGGCCACAAAAGGGAAAATAAATAAATATGAAACAATCGCTTTCCTTTCCCTGCTATGTTTTTCCTGACATTAACTCACTGGGTGACTTCTTCCTTTTTAAAATTTCTTCTTGTTTGATAGAAAGAGCTTTCATAGGTATGAACCTGCCTCTGAACACAGCTCCGTTTTATTTCTTTTTAAAAATATTTTTATTTATTGGGTAGAGACAGAGAGAAATTGAGAAAGGAGGAGGAGGAGAGAGACAGAGAGACACCTGCAGCCCTGATTCACCACTCCCAAAGCTTTCCCCCGCTGCGGGTGGGGACTGAGGCCTTGAACCCAGGTGATATGTGCACTGTAATATGTCTGCTTAACCAGGTACGCTGCTGCCTTGATTCCAACCCTAGTGTCCACACGACAGATCCCAGGGGGGAGCTCTGTGGCTCCGATGTCTTTTCCTTTCTCTGTCTTTCTGTCTTGGTGCCCACGTGGACTGGGAGAGGTGAAGTCACACATGGAGGAGGCCCCAGCCCTACCAGAAAGGACGCTGGAAAGGCTATCTGGGTTGTCCACCGACAGTGATCATGGGTAAAATCTAGCGTTTCTGCACTTGTGTTTTAGCAGCCGGCTGACCGGCCCTAGACACCGTATACCATTTACACTAAATAAATAGAATTTTCACTAAACAAGTAGAATGTTTCCTTCCCATCATTAATAAACTGTGTCTTCTCCCAGCCACTTTGGTAAAACGTGAGCCCATCATCTCAAAGAACCCACCTTGGTCTCTGTGATCTTTGCTGCTGTTGCTGATTTTCATGGTGTTGGAACGATTCTGCTTTTATTATTGATATTTTTTTATTTTCTTCTGCTGCTGGCTTTAGGTTTAATTTGATTTTTTTTTTTTTTTGGTATTTTAATATCTTGAAAGCATGGATAATTGATTTGGGAACTTCCTTTCCTAACGTAAGCCTCTTGTGCTCGGTAGCTCTGTCTAAGCTACAAGTTAATTGCACCTAACCGTTTTTGACATCTTACATTTATTACAAATATTTCAACTCATTTCCTCATCTGTTTTGAGATGTCCTCTGTGACAAGGCCAGACACATGTGATCCCAGGTTAATCTCCAAATATCGGGGGATTTTCCACATCTCTTTCTGGTTTTGATTTGTGCTTTCGTTTTGTATGGCCAGATTATTCTGTGAAATTCGAACTCTTTCAATTTAGTGGAGGCTTGCTTCAGGGCCAAAAATATTGTCTGTGTTGATCAGTGTTGCACGGAGACTTGGAAAGAAAATGCCTTTAACCATAGGAGATTAAGCCTGTGAACTTCACCTGCTGACCACTGGCAGGGGGAAGCTTCATGAGTAGTTAGGCTAGTGCTCCTTGTCTCTCTCCCTCTCTACCTCCTCCTTCCCTCTCATTTGCTCTCTGTCCTAGCAAAGAAAAAGGAAAAAAAAAAAAAAAAGGCTGCAGGGAGAAGTACCAGCACTGAGCTCAGCCATAACCCCAGGGCCCAAGATAATAGCGTCAGTAGTGTGACGTAGTGAGGGAGGGTCTCCTCCCAGGCTTCCCCTTCACTGTGGGGTCAGCCTCTGCTCCGACATAACGTTTGGGGTTTGGTTTGGTCAACTGGTCAGCTTCTTCCTCTTTGCTCACACTTCTAGAGTGATACTGACATTGGATCAAAAAACAAAAATAGTTCTGTTCTCAACTCTGACGCCATCTCCCCAGACAATACTCTCAGCCCACCTGCATGTCAGCTGTCAGGCTCAGGCAACAATGACTAAAGTCACGGGCCCCTTGGAATTTACCTAAAATAGATTCTCTAGCTTCTTCCAACACAAAGAGCCTTAGTGTCATCTGCTCTGTTCCTACCTGTGGGTTCCTGTTCATGAATCATTCTGTCCTGCTTTGTATCTTACCGTCTTTCAGCCACCAAGCTGTAGATGCTGCCATGACGCTACCCTGACCTCCCTGGGCAGACGCCCTCACCCATGTGTCCTGGAGCCTCCCCTCCCCAGAGCCCTGCCCCACACTAGGGACAGACAGACACAGGCTGGGGGTGTGGATCCACCTGCCAACACCCATGTCCAGTGGAGAAGCAATGACAGAAGCCAGAACTCCCACCTTCTGCTCCCCATAGAGAATTTGGGTCCAGGCTCCCAGAGGGATAAAAAAAAAAAGGTAGTTTTTTTGGGTAGACAATCTTACCAATGTGTCCCGGAGCCTCCCCTCCCCAGAGCCCTGCCCCACTAGGGACAGACAGACACAGGCTGGGGGTGTGGATCCACCTGCCAACACCCATGTCCAGTGGAGAAGCAATGACAGAAGCCAGAACTCCTACCTTCTGCTCCTCATCTTTGGTTCATCCTCCCAGTGAGGGAGCAATGTCAGGGGAAAAGGACCAGAGGGCTCTGAACCCCAACTGCATCAGGACCCAGAGAGAGAAGAGGGAAACAGGAGGGACATCTGGGACATCTGGAAGTGGCAGTGGGTCTAGGCTTGACTTGGAGGGGAGGAGAGGACAGGACTGTGGAAGAAATGGGTAAATGTATATAAATATACAAGATAGTTGTAGTAATCATAGCCTGACCTGTGTCTCCAGGGCTGGCGGGGGGTGGGCTCTGGGGGTACAGATGCCGTGGGCACACCCAGGGAAGTGTCCCCACCTACCTTGCGGCAGTGCGGGAGTCAGCTTCCAGAGGCTGAGCAAGGGGTCACAGCGGCAGGCACCAAGGTTCCCCTGCTTGGGGTGAGCCTGGCGCTTGCTCAGCTCGGCCGTGCTCCCAGCCTCTGTAATGCTATAGTGGGAAGCTGGGGGGGGGGGGGAGCTCGTCAGCTTCTGGCTCTGTCCCCCAGATGCCCGCGTCTGAATCTCCAACAGATGTTCAGTTTGCACAAGGCCTCCTGGGCAGGGTGGCGGGTGGGGTGGCGCTGTGGCTCTCACCCTAGGGGAGAACTGATGTTGGTCTGCTTCTAAATTCTGCTTCTAAGACCCCTTGTGTTGCATGGCTTGACTGACGCTGTGGTCTATTTACGTCATCACTGTTTTCACTGGTTTAATCCCCGCCGGTTCCTGAGCTTTTCCTTCTTCCCACCCCCTATCCTATGTACCGCCTCTTCTGACCTGACACTTGCGCCTCAGGAGATAAATACAGGACAGGATCGTGATTAGAGATTAGATTGTTGAACTGCATCCCTGCTCGTCAATAAAGATTGAACTGAGTGCCCAGCTCAGCCATGAGGACAGGATCGTGATTAGAGATTAGATTGTTGAACTGCATCCCTGCTCGTCAATAAAGATTGAACTGAGTGCCCAGCTCAGCCATGAGTCCCTGGTCGTCTCTCTCCCGCCTGCGAAGCTGGCCCAGCATCTGGCGCCCCGAACTGGGACCGGCTTATTGGAGCTGGAGAGAGGTGGCTCAGAGCACCAAGGCTCCCTGCTTCTCTGAGTTTTCCTCAGACCTGCCTCAGTCCCCCTCAGGTCAGATATGACCTTTGCGGGGGGGGGGGGGCACAGGAAGGAGGGCCCACTCTGGTCAGTACGCAGACCACAGGCCATGGATGAAGCCTCCATGTGGCTCCTTCCCGCAGACGCTTTGCCCCAGAAGGACCCTTCTGTGACCCTGCCCTTCCTCTGCTGGGGATTTATCCTGAGGAACCACACACACCCATCCAGGGAGAGCTGTGCGCCTCTCTGTTCAAGCCCCCGGCCTCCACCTGCAGGGGGGAGGCTTGCCAAGCGGTGGGGGGCAGGTGTGCAGGTGCCGGGGCTGACTGGGTTCTCCGGCTTAGCTCCAGCCTGACTTCTGAGCGCATGTCCATGCCTCTGGCCCCCAGTTCTCTGTGGACAAGTTGCTCTGGGGAGCCCTTAGCTGTCCACAGAACCAGGGAGAGGGGTCTGGGGTCCTTCTCCCCACACCCTCGCTGGAAGCTGTGTTTCTGTTCTGCTTTGGGGCTCATGGGAAATCACCAGCCCGTTGCCTCTGGGCTGGCACCCCGGCTTCTTTCTGGACTTTTCCAAGACGGCCCCTGTCCTTCTCCTGCCGTGGACACTGTCACTGCAAGTCGCCCTTAGGCTTTCCTCTGGGAAAGGAGTCATGGGAAATCCTCTCCTTACGCAGGACTCTATGGCTTCCTGGGTTGTCAGAATGTCCAAGCATTCTCTACCATGGGAATTTCATCTGTTACAGGAGCCAAAGGACTATTAACTCTCCTACAGCCAGGTTTTTTCAGAATAGGGAATGTCACAAAGTTTAGTGGTTTTAATGACAAAAGCCAGGAGAATCTAGAAGGCTGGTCTTTTTTTTTTTTTTTTGAATTAAAAAAAATTAATTTATAAAATAAAGCCCAGAAAATATCAACAAAACCATAGGATAAGAGGAGCACAATTCCACACAGTTCCCACCACCAGAGTTCCCTGTCCCATCCCCCTCCATTGGAAGCTTCCCTGTTCTTTACCCCTCTGGGAGGATGGACCCAAATGCTTTATGGGGAGCAGGAAGTGGGAGTTGTGGCTTCTGTCATTGCTTCTCTGCTGGACATGGGTGTTGGCAGGTGGACCCACACCCCCAGCCTGTGTCTGTCTGTCCCTAGTGGGGCAGGGCTCTGGGGAGGGGAGGCTCCAGGACACAT